>NC_081346.1:72580570-72821552 GCF_029784015.1 Lycium ferocissimum | reverse complement strand
CAATCGTTTTTATTTTTTAAAATTTTTATGTGCGTAATGTTCAATGGAATGTGTCATCTCGTTTCTTAATAACTGTGTCGTAAAGATGATCTTTTTCAAATATTAACCATCTAAACTCCATAAAATCGTTAACTGAGTTGAATTAAGATTTGTACCTTTTACCGATATTGTAAAAAGAAAAAATCAATGGAGAAATCGCTTGAAACAACGATTTGAATAATTGAGAAATCGTTGGGAGTTGAAATGGAGTTAACGATAGAAGGATTTGAGTTGTTGTGTTTTATATGTAATTGTTAAAAAGTAGTAATGTCTTTTTTACTATGTTATTTTGCTCGGAAGCAATAAAAAGACCACCATTTTGAAAGAAATCAAAGCACTCTAAAAGAGGCAGCATTCGCGCCAATTGCCCAATATAACCTCTAAGTATGTACATATACGTTTTTTGCCCTTCATTGTAAATGGCTCTTCAGGCCCAATTAGTGACTTGAACGTTTGCACTGGTAGCCCCAATTCTTTGGCATTCATTAACCATGGACACAATTGCACTGAGTAGCCCCATGACACTGATACTGACCAGTTTCTATTTAATATTTGACTGTATACTCTATAAAAAGAAACAATTTAAGGGAACCACCCAGCTTCCAAAAAAACGCTCTTTTCATTTCCTTCCCTTCCTGACGAATATTTTCTATTTTTCTCCGTCTTAATTTACATGAACTTTTTTTTTTTTTGGACAGTTTGAAACACAACGACCTATTTCTAAATGGGTGAAAATCATTTTCACCTCCCAACTTTGCTTTAAAAATCACCCCCCCCCCCACCCACACACACACAAAAAAAACCCCCACCCCTCAACTTTGAACAATATTCATTCTTCCCCCTTTATCCTAATCAACTTTTTAAATTCCTATTTTACCCTTACATTATCAACTTGTCTTTTTCTCTTTTATTTCTTTAAATCATGATATTTTTTTATCTCCTTAATGTATGTAACAAATTTCCTATAAGAAAATAATTATTATTTTCAAGACGGAAGTAAGAAATACTAAGTGAGTAAACTTAATATCATTCTATAATGAAATAAATGAGAAGAATAAGATTTTTTTTAAATAATAATAATAAACAAAGCTCTAATATCTGTATTTATACAAGTAAAAATAATAGGTAATAATAACTTTATAAATATATTTCAATGCGGGTAATACAAAATAATTAATAAAAATGGAGGTATATTCTGTAACAAATTCCGAAAAAGATTATCTATTTATATTGTAAACGAATTTTAAATTATTTAAAATAAAATATTCCACTAATGACAACCAAAACTCGTTTTATATATTGACGATAGAGAATAAAAATTTATAAATACCTAGGTTAAAAAAATAGATTTTATATACTATATAAAAAGGTATTACATTTTGGAGAATTGAAATGTCAAGGGTAAAATAGACATTGCATATGATAAAGGCAAGGGGGGGGGGGTTGGGGGGGGTGGAGAATGTCTATTGTTTATAGTTGAAGGGGGAGTTTGATTTTTAAAGCAAAGTTGTCATTTCTAAATGTCGAGCAATTTAACTTAAGCATTTAATTTTACCGTTAATTAATGACAAGCTTTAATTTGTGACTATAAAAATTTATGACATGATTAAGACGATAAGTTACAAAAGTCATATAGCCACAAAAATATCACGACATATTTAAAATCATTCGTTTCAATAGGCTTATACCCACAAAATTAAAATGTTATGGCATATTTGAAACTATAAGTTTCAAAATTTTATTTCTTTTTTGATACATGCTTCTTAACAAATAAATTTAGTTTTCCTCTGTGTACATAGTTTAAGAAAGAAATAAAAACTTTTGAAATTTGTGGTCTAAACAAACATTACACATCTATGAGTTTATAAGCCATTTCATTAAGTGTAAACGTAGAATTCTAAAGTTAATTTGTTTTAACATTTTTTTTTTTTTTGTACAAACTAAAAAGGAAAAATGTGTTACATAAAGTAGGACAAAAAAAAATAGTATATATCTAATAACTATACAAAAAAATAACATAGATCAAATTTTAAAATGACAATAATATTACAAGAAGTAAAATGTTGGATTTTAAAGATATATACCTGATGGAAACCAAGTTCTTTACTGAGAGGAACACCAATCTTAGCCACACAACTAGCAATCCTTTGATCAGAAGCAAACAAGTAATGGTAGCGCCTAATGCAACAATCTGAAATCTTTGCCAACTCCATTGCTAAAGGATAACTAATAGCAATGCCACCACCACCATAACCAATATTATAGGAACACACTGCATCTACCTCCACATAATACATTTGATTGTGATCATATTTATCCAAAACGGCCACCAAATTCTCCCTGAAAAATACAGATATTTCTTGTTCTAATTCTGAAGTTGATCATTTGGTCCTTATCCATCTTTAGAGAGACTCTCATCCTGTTAGGAAGGTCGACAATATTTGTGAAGAAGTCTGTATCCTAAATAGTTAAGCTCTAGTTAGTCATAAAATCTGCAACAGTGTTTGCTTCTCTATAGTATTGAATAAAACAAAATTGTTCCTTTTCTTTCAAAGCTTCAATCTTTTCCATAATGCTATTAATCTGCCAATGAGAAGTCATATTTTTGTTGATAGAATTGATCAAAACCATATATGGAGTATGATTCAATGATCACATTCAGCACGTCATTATTGATGCACCCGTTCATACCAATTAAAATAGCAAAAGCTTCAACAAAGTTGTTTGTGCAGTTTAATTTCCCAAAAAAGAGGTAAATGCTGTGACCGAGTTGGTTTAATTCTGAGATTATAATCGTGGGATTACACCAATTTGTTTCATTGTGTATCGATTTGATAGTAACATAATGGAATTAATTAAAGTTTTGAATTTTAATATTTGCTTCTTATCGTTTTCCACGTCAAAAATAAAGTATATGTAAGCCTAAGAGAAAATTAATTTTTCCCTTTTTATTACAAGGTACGGACACATTGCTATTGATAAAATATAATTATTGGGGTTTGACAATAATTAATTAATTAATTAATACTCCTATTTGCAGTGCATGGAGAAAGAGTTGCAGCATGTGGACAACCGTACGTTAAGAGCAGATCTCAAGAACCCTTTTAACATATTCTTAAGTTGGAATTGAAAGTAGTGCACATCGAAGCTAGTGTCACTGACGTTGCGATGGAGTGGTAAATAAGTTTCAGCGTGCAAGTTTTGGTGGAATGGAGTTGCCTTCACAGGAAAATTCATAATTTAATTTTTTTATGGGTTTATTTTTATATTTTTTATCACCAAACCCCTAAAGAAATTTTGAAATTATGAGTACAACATCTAATATTTATCAAATTTTAATGATCGTTTTACATAAATATCCATACGTAGGGTCGAATACGCTTTAACCTGGGAATAATACTCTCCATTTGCGAAGAGATTAATTCTCTAACAAAATACTCACTCAGTTCCGATTAGTTGTGTGACATATATAGTTTGAATTGACACATATGGAGTTTTAAAAAATGAAGATTTCTGAAATTTATAGTCATAAATATGTTATAACATTTGTGTAGTTAATATATTCTTACTCCCATCAATCCATATTATATGATACTTTTTGCTGGCCACACCCCTTAAGAAATTCATTTACCCCTAAAATATAAGAGGTATTTTCAGTACATTACCCTTAATTAAATGGTATTAATTTAATATGGTTTCTTGTCTATGTAAAACCCACTTATATCTAAATTAATAACAGTAAATTTGAAAAAAGACAAGTAATATGTTCTTGAACAAAAAGACATTTATTTTGAATGTAAAAGCTAAACTTACCATGTAACATGGATCGGAGGGAGCAAAACTTATAGTCTTAAACATACCATAATATTTGTGTGGTTGTAAAGTGTATAGTTTTTTTTTTTAAAATAGACTAATTAAAAAGCTAATGTAAGTATTTCACATAAACTAAAACGGAGGTAGTAACAAGAAGAAATTGGAAAACTTAGTTGGAACCCAATAGTCTCGCTCTATGCTTGGTTTATCTTTTCAGTGTAAGTTTATACAGTTAAAAAAAAAAAATCATTATCAGATCATTCAGAGGATATTTATGAGTAAACATTCTTAAAGTGTGAGATTTTTATTTTTGAATATAACGTTACCTGTTACAACATATAAAAATATCCTGATCGTGCAAAAATTGCTTACGGTACTAATGACATATATAACTTAAATATTTCGTTTATATTTACCACGTATATAACTTGACGTATCAATGGATGTTTCATCACGTACGTATTACGTAAGAGCTAAAAATATAAATAAATACAATCAACCCTAACACCAACTAGTATGCAATCCTTAGATGTGAGCTACATAGACAAATTAATATATATAATAATCGAAAGATGTGGACTTTCAACCAATCGACCATTTAAGAGGTCGAAGAGCCAGATTGCACTTCTACTTATTAATCATCAAGTTGAAGGAGTTGGTAACAGATGCCTTTAAATAGTGGTGAATTCAGAATTTTACGATTGTGGATGCTGACATCCCTTTTAGGTAAAGTTGTTATCGATCATAAAGTATAAATACAATATTATTTGAACACATAATAATAAGAACAATTAACGGAAAAGCATAAACATCACTTAAAGTTGCTTATGATTATAAAGTATAAGCGTGAAACTATTTAAGCACAATAATGAAAAAAGTTAACGAAAAACAAATAAGAAAAATGTTATAAGAAAACTAAATGAAAGTGAAAAAAAGAAAGTGAAAGAAAAAAGAAGAAGAAGAATTTCTAAACTAAAACCAAGTTAAAGATAAAGTCAACAAACTAAAAGAAAAGCCAATAAGAAAGTATTATAAAAAAACAAGTTGTATGGGAGAAAAAAAGAAGGAAAATTCAAGTAGGAATAACAGGACGGGCGATTTTAAAAACCTGGTCACTTGTATCAATGTGAGCAAGATTCCTTTCCTTTCTTCTTTATCAATTATCAAATTAAATATAGAACACATTATTGATCTATAACATAAATTAATCAGATTATCATATTACATGGAGTATAAAATAAAACGACTTAGGTAAATTATAAAATAAAACGACTTAGGTAAATTATAAAATAAAACGACTTAGATAAATTAATATAGTAATCATAAGATGTGAACTTTGAACCAAGCGACAATTTAAGAGATCAGAGAGCCAGGTCACACTTCCACTTTATTAATGATCAAGTTGAAGAAGTTTGCAGCAGATGCCTTGAACCACTTCTTTCATTTGTTCCCAAAAACAGATATTCACTCTGATTGGCCGTAAGGCCATCTGTGTCTAGGGTATGATAGTCGAATCGATGGAATACAAAAGATATGCAGCAAGAAAAAATGATCGAACTTGCACGTAATATAGAGATAACACATAATCAAGATATATATATCAAACATAAAATTGATACTTATCTCTTGAAGCGTACCGCAACCAAGAATCGAATCTTCAACCACGAACACACACCATCCACTAGATCATCATCCTTCGTCCACAACAGCCGTCGTATAACCCGAATAATACGAAATTTGTGAAATTCGTGTGGGCGAATTTCTACGGAAAAATTGTAAACTTCTAAAACCCTTAGCCTCCTTTTGGAATAAGACCCCTATTTTATCACTACAGGTTTAGGGTTTTTCCCTTTTCCAAAATCTATTGGGTCTTTATTTTCCACCAAGAAATAATATTCCATTTAATTCTTTATTATTCGGGCACAGCAGGGACCACAGAATTTAATTAACGAGGGTTCCTATTATGGAATTAATTTAAGAAATCTGAATTAATCCTACCATAATAAATTATGAATTATTCCACTAAAAAATCATAACTGCACTCCTCAGTTCAGTTTCAAAATCATACATTAAAACTTATTTAACTCCCCATGTTAAGATTACGGATACCAATCAATTAAATTAAATTACAAACAATTTAATTCATTGACTAATTGAATCCTTTATATTTCTGCTTAACTTACATCATGTGACGGATACAAAATCCAATTGCAGGGTTTTCACGAGACTTATAAGCATCCATAAAGAGGTATCATCAATCTCAAAGTCGAGACATGGATTCTATCAACTAATTATTATTTCACAAATGTAATTTGCCATTATCCAATTCACCAAAAAGAATACATAGACCCGCAATTGAGTCGTACCTTTTAATAAATCAAAATAATGAACAAATCACATTGATCATAATAATTATATCAAGATTAAGAGTATAAGTACATTTAATGAACTAGAGAATTTGTTTTATATATTCAGTACAAAAACACTTATCTCTACCTAGTCCGTTCAATACATACAAAATGTACTAGTACAAGAAGACGAAACTATACCGTTCCCATAATGAAGATACATTATATTAATCTTGGGCTACAATCATACCGATGGCTTTGTCCAATTTCCATCTTAGATTGTGAACATAAATTTTATACTTATAAGAACCGACGATTTAATCTTCCGTGTATAAGCTAAACTCTATACACTAAATCATCTACTATATAAGTAAAGGACACACATACTGGTACATGATCTATTTAATTTTTTATTAAAAAATAAATAAATAATTGTTCTATAATAAATATTATATCTAAACACATGGTTAATAGTATATATCCCAACAGTAACCACAAGAATATTCCTTTTAAGTAAAGTCGTTACCGATCATAAAGTATGCATACAAAATTATTTGAACACAATAATAACAAGTGTTAATGGAAAAACATAAAAATAATTTAATCCTCTTCCTATAAAAACCTTAAGGTGCCAATAGAGTTTTATAGACCAACACTCATACTCACAAAGCATATCATATATCTCCTATACTTCTTTCTATCTATTTCAATCCCTTTTGTTCCCAAAACAATGGAAAAAATTGCATGGATTGTGGTTTTGTGCATGGTGTTGGTTATCTCATCACCCCATGCAAATGCCCTAACATGCAGCGATGTTAACACCTACATGGTGGCTTGCGAGCCTTTCCTTACGAATAAGGGGCTTTTAGGAAGTTGTTGCGACGGCGTCAAGAAATTAGACGCCGTGGCAACCACCACAATCGATCGCGAAACCGCGTGCAATTGCCTGAAAGCGGATGGTACTACCACCGAAGGAATTGATTGGGAGAAAGCCGCTCTTCTTCCGGTCACATGTGGCGTTAGTCTTCCATACACTATCAGCGCAACCATCGACTGCTCCAAGTACGTATATAGTCCACCTTCTTTAATTAGACGCATTAAAATTGCTAATGTAAGAAATGGGGAAAGTTGATCGGTAGTCACTTTTTGGACAGCTAATCAAGCTTTAGCCAACATTTCAGAACTCTAGCTTTAAATAAAAGTACGCCCTAGCTAAAAACACGTAAAATCTCCGGTACTGTGTGCTAGAGTTAACTCGTGAATTTTTCGAATGTGCTAGAGTTCCATTTGTCAAAACTTCAAACTCCAACGCAAGAGTTTTTCCGTGTTTTAACTAGAAATGCGATAAACTATGAGACGAATAATTTAACGATAGATTAGCGACGATTCTAAAAAAAAAAAAACATGTTTACGGGCTATTTAGGGGAAACAATAACCCTGCTATACAAAATGGCAGTTTGTATATTGATTTGCACTGGTTCGATTTTGTGATGCAGGGCTGTAAGTCTGATGGAATCAAATATGACAACCGCACAGTTTGGTACTATGCATTAATGATGAGGAGAAGAATAAGATGGATTTACTTATGTGGGTCCATTTTGTAATTGTACCTTTTGTCGTCTCTTGTTTTCTCTTTGTTTTGTGTGATAAATAAGCGGTTGTATCATTATACCATCTTGATAGAATATCTATCATATTTAGCTCAATGTGTCTATGTTTCTCACATGTTTTTGTCTCGCCGTTCACACATTTGTTTTCGAATTCATCTAATGGAAATAAAACAGCAAAACGGTAACAGCTTGGGGGAGGGTTTGTATAATGACTAGGACTTGTATTAGATTGGAGAGCCCCATAAGAAATCTAAATAGTTGTAGAGAAACGACTTTTCCCTTGCTGGTCAAGTGGCAATGTAGGTCGTTATGCGATGAAGAAAACAAACTTTAGGAAAGTGGTTCACAAGTTCAGGTAGCTCAGCTGATTAGAGAAAAGTCTTATGCCAGTCGAATCCACTTCAAAACAAGGGAAAGGCCCAAACGATACTTTGTATACAAGGAACTCGCGATAATCCCACAGCGCTCAAGCATTCAACAATTAAAATGAGAATCAACAGAAAAGGAATTTTTAGCCTTTCACATTTAAATTTAGGTGTTCTTGTTACAAGAAATCTTTACTTTTACACATAATATATCTGAAAATAACAAACGAGATTTCTACAGAAGCATTTTCTTCTATTCAAGTTGGGTCATGTCCGTGTACCTTTCATTACCACGAAGTTGAAGAAAACAAAAAGCTAGGTTTGGTGAGAACATGTACGACAGAAGAGAGAGCTGGAGGAGAAGCACTACAAAGAACAAGAAGATCTGCAGTTTAAGGATTAATTTCTACCGAATGATGTCGAAGCACCAATTTTCTTCCACAAATAGGACTAAAAAAGAAGTTATTTTACTACAATTTTTTTCACACTATCATATTAAAATGACCTACAACAACATGAACAATCTATAGTTATCATAATTTGGTGAATCTAAAAAAAATCCGGTAAGTAACTCTCGTAGAAATATATCATTGTACATCACACACCACATTTTCAAGCAATTGCATTCACTTGTATGGAATTGGGCATGTCCAATTCATCTTCTCTTTACAGAGGCGTTTTTTTCTCACCCTCAATGTGGTAGGGGTCGATGTCAAATCCCCACTGCATCAAGTTTGAAAAAGCGATAAAAAATATACTAATAGTGCATAAATTCTTCAGAGTCTGCATGTAAGCTAAATCCAAACATCATAAATGTTCAGCCAAAGAGAATGGCAGAGCAATCGCAAAAGAGAGTGCACATAAAGTACCAATCAACAGTAGAGAGAAACCCATGAATTACAATCAAGCTTTCACATAATAAATAGAATTAAATGTTAACATGAAATATGTCGTGGGAAAATCACTTTACAAGGCTGTACAAACACACGGACACTATGTTACATAGATATAACAAGCTATCTATACAACACTAATATACACAAAAAAAAAAAGAATGGAACCTTACAGACACCAAACAGTATTATAACTGTACACTGGACATCAAAGCTCTTGAAATTGCAGGACCTAAAGTGACAGTTTCGTGCTTTCGCAGACTCAGTATGTTACACTAATCATCGCTATCATGATCTCCTACCAGATTCCGATTCATGAACCCTATGCGATGAATCAGATCGATCAAGTCGAACGTCTTTCCACGAGCTTGCATTGGATGATTTGAGCAATAACCCTAGGGCTGAAGAACAAGTTGCTCTAACAATTGCATCGGTTGAACGACTCATTTTGCCGACTAACATCCCGAAAACCTAAAACAGCGCGGATCCCAAAAAGATTTAGAACATATAAAGGATCATTACTAAAAGGGATATTAGCACTTTTAGCCCCTCGAGTATCAATAAATTCTAAGTTTGGTCCTTGTGATATTATGAATTAGCACATTTAACCCTCAATTAATTGACAGGTACACTTTTGATCCCTCAAACTGTGAATCTTCACAAATTTAACGAATTATTACATGCTAAATCATTCAATTATCGATGTATTATGTTAACTTAGTATTGTTATTTCATATTTGAGGGTGATATAATTCTAAAAATACTTCAAATATCACATAATTCTTATATAAAGAGATCAAAAACACATATTTCAGTTAACTGAAGGTTAAATGTGCTTAGCCAAATGTTCCAAGGACCAAAACAAGAATTCATCAATAACCCACGGACAAAAAGTGCAATTAACCCGTACTAAAATCAGACAGGCAAAGGGTGCTCTGGAAAAACCTGATTGTAGTAATGAGATGATATCTGCTTATCAACGGAGAGAGCAAGAACGCTGCTGCATAAATAAACCGCATTTGCCTGAACAACTGACCAAGGAGCATCAAATGCCTGTACACCAGAAAGTTTTACCAAGTTGTTTTCAGAGTGTAGAAGAGGGTATAGAAAACACTTCATCTCACAGTTTTCATTTAAAAGAGGTTATCAGTGTTTCGTCTTCACAGTTTTCAGCTATAGTATAAATAGTTAAGTGGAAACTAAAACAAAAAGAACGCTTAACCACCAACTACAAAGAAAAACTGGAATTAGCTATAAAATTTGTCACTAATTTGTTGCTAAATTGCTTGTAGCTAACAAATTTTTTGATAATCTCTCACTAGTCTGTCGCTAAATAGGATTAGCAACAGATTTTGTTGTTTAGCTACATAATAAGTTTGTACCTAATTCTTTTTTTTTATTTATTAGTGACCACTCCTTTACTTTAAAGGCGTGAATGCATAGATCAAGGAAGAAGGGTCGGATAGTATATCTTCAAAATTTCTTCTCTTAATGCAAGATTAGAATAAGAACACGTACCTGTATTACTGATGCCATGTACGTATCAACTCGGGTAGCAAGATTTTGAATTAGTTGCCTTGCAAGTTCTCGCAGAAAGTCTTCATAGTCGCTTCTAAAAGTTGAAGGGAACTTAATACCATTTCTCATTAATAACCATTAAGGACTGTTCAAATAAATGGATACATACCGGTGGTCCGAACTAAACCAATGACTGTTGAAAACAGCAGTTATTCCATCAATTTCCATCAAGGGAGCAATGCATTTCAAAGTGTTCTAGCATGTCGAAAAGTTTTAACTCATTTCGCATCCTAACTAAACAACATAAAGAAGAAAATCTGGCAGGTTAAACTTACTCGGCAAGCTTGTCTCACACTAAGATCATCCTCATGAAGATGTAGAACCATCCGGGGAAAAGCAGCATGAACCTGACGAGTAAAAAGTGAAGGTCATCTCTTGATAAAGCTGAGTACAAGGCCGAAACAAGGAGGAAACGACAAAAATGGTCTCTTATGTCTGAGAGTAGGTTCAAAATGGTCCTTTAAGTAGGTACTGAACAGTTTTGATCCTTTAAGTTTGCCAAAAGTTAAAGACTTTTAGTCTCCGTCAAATATTTAACAATTTATGTTCGTTAGATTCGATGAAAACTGTGGATTTTTTTTTTATTTTTTATTTTTTAACTATAAACACCAATAATCTCATCAAATTCTAAGTTATGTAATACAGAAAACTGCACTAAACACTAAAAATATTTAAAAAGTGACATAAACTACACCTCAAAAAGCTTGCACTACTCTACAAATAGATCAAAACTAGCATAAACTACGGAAATAATGCCTCTAAATGTGAGTTCCTGCTAATTTCTATTTACTCATAGTTCCCGTCAAATCTAATAGACAAAGTTCAGTAATTGACGGAGACTAAAAGTGTTACCTTTCGGCAAGCTTAAAGGACCAAAATTATTCAATGCATACTTAAGGGATTATTTTGAACCTACCCTCAAAACATAAGGGACCATTTTTGTCATTTATTAGGTATTGATTATCCACATCGTGAAGCAGGATTAAAGATATTTTTACTCTGTCTAACAGAAATGGAAACTAAAATAAATCACATCCCCCATTCAAAATTCATATGTGACCACAAAGATGTGGGATAGAAAGGGTACATTTAATACTGTTTTTTAACCGAGCAAGTAAAGTCTGATGATAAGTACAGAAGTGGTTGTGGAGGTTTTGCAAGGAAGATAGGTCTCTTTGGAAGAATTACATAGCTCATAAATATGGGTTGATGAACCAATGGGCAACAAATGAAGTGAATGCTACCTATGGATGCAGTGTTTGGAAGACTATTAGAAGAATGTGGAATGAACATAGGGAGAATTTGAGCATAAAGGTGGGGGGTGGGACAAAAGCTTCTGGGAAGATCAATGGATTGGTCATTGTAATCTCAGAACTTTGTTCCAAGATTTACACATCATCAGTCTCCAACAGAATGAAAAAATATCTCAAATGTGGACAGAACAGGGATGGAATCTGGTGTTTAGAAGGGCATTGAATGACCAGGAAATAGGGATAGTGTCAGATCTGCTTTTGTTGCTTAATTCCTTCACTGGTACCACAAATACCCCCGACATTCCGGTCTGCAAACTATGCAGCAAAGGGAGCTTCACTGTCAAGTCACTATACTGGGAGAAAAACAAGGTTGTGAACCCATCACTGATTTGGCCCTGCTTAATAAAAAAAAAATTTACCTGGAAAGTCAAAATTCCATATAAGGTTTCTGCTTTTGTTTGGTTAGTTTTGAAGAGGGCTTGTTGTCTTACACAAGAGGCCTTACAAAGAAGAGGTCTACAGATATGCTCGAGATGTCTATTCTGTGGGAAAAATGCAGAAACAAATGAGCATTTATTCCTTCATTGTGAGACAACTACAAATCTGTGGCACATGTTCTTTTGTATACTTGGGGTGAATTGGGTATTACCAAGATCAACTTTAGAACTCTTATGCAATTGGAAAGCAATTGGAAGAAGAAATGCACAAGAAGACTGGTGGCAAGCCATTCCAGCTTGTATTTGGTGGACAATATGGAAGGAGAGAAACTCTAAGACAATTTGATAACAGAAAATTCTATTCAGATAGTAAAAACGAAATATCTTAAGTCTCTTGTATTTTTGGTGTAAACAAGATATAGTGGGGGAGATAGGAGATTTGGTAGGTTTTCTAGGCAATATGTAAATTGTAATTTGACTTTTATCCCCAGGCCACAGCTTGTGGTTTTATTTGTAAAGTACCTTGAGCAGCATATCATATGCTGATACTTTTGGATGAAATACTAATGTTACCTTATTCAAAAAAAGAAAGTACGAGAACAAGGAAGCATGAGCTCCTTCATATATACAGTAAACTGATCAAGATATGGGCACCGTAAAACAATATTTTCACTGCTAAAAGATGCCTCAGGGGAAATTAACAGACCGATTAACAGCAAAGATTAGTCTAGAATATGCTCCTCTTTCAGATATCCCAGCCTAAGGCATTAGATTGACGGTTTTAAAAGTCAATGAGATCCAGCATAATATATAAACACCTCGGAATTTCATGATTCACTAAATATACACGAAGGGCAACTATTAGTGAAAAGTGAATTATATTGTCAATCAAATAAATATCGATCCTTTAGGGGTCGTCTGGTTGCTGGTCAGGAAGTGAATTATTCATGTATTGAAACCAGCATAACTAGTATGGTAGCATGTTAGTTGCTATGTATAAAATTCAGCACCCAAAGTATGGTGTTTGGTTACCAGCTTACAATCCCACAATCCCGCATAACTAATAACTGTATAAGTTATGAGGGAACCTATATATTATTTTATGCAGGGTAGAAGATGGAATAACTAATACATAAATAACTAAACCCTGCATAACTATTCTCTGCATTACTAATAACCTACATAACTCTAACCAGCAACCATACAACCCCTTCATGAATAAGAAACCGTTGAATATGAAGTTTAGGACAATGAATGTCCTTAAACATGCACTCATCCGAATATGATAAAGCCAACCGACACAACCAAAACATCAAGGTTTGAGGCCATTATGTTGGATATGGGACTTTATGATGCAACCAAATTTGATGAAATTTGCAAGAATATCTAAAACTATGTGCTAAGGAGAAAAAGATATCAAATCAAATTTAGGTGGTGACAAATGGTTTCATGACAAATAAGATACCTGCTCAAGAAATGAGTCTCGTTGAGGCCCAGTTCCATAGGTGCTCAGTGCTCCAAATGCCGCATACGCATTGGCTCGTATTTTCTCATTCATGCACGCCTTTTATGAGGCAAGAAAATAATGTTATACACTGGCCGTCTCAACATGCACTTGCTAATATTTCAAGTAATCCACAGTTTAGAAGATAATGATGTAACAATGTGCTTCTTTCCCAAGAAATAAATAACACATTGATATCCACCTACTTTGAGAGACAAAATATAAAACCTACCATTAAATTCTGGCAAAATTAAACTACTTCAACTCTTATAGAACTCAGACCACATTGTGGCAACAACAGCACAGGGGCAGACCTAGAGTAGAATATACAGGTTCACGGGAACCAAATAACTTTGCTCAAACCATTTATATATATTAAGAAGTTAACAAAATATCAATAATAATTTGACTCTGAACCCAATTATATTGTATATTAACTTGAGGCGCTGTAGGAACCCATAAATATCAAATCCTAGATCTGACTCTAGGTGTCACTCATATATGTAAATACTTGTACATACACTTAAGAGGGTGTATAATACAAAATTAAAGTACAACTTGTATCAAGAGAGATGTCCCGAAGGCTGACAAATGATGCAAATATTATGTCAAGGCAAAGGACATCACCCTAGGATGTCCAAACAGAGTTGTGTTAGACACTGTCATGATATAAAAGTCTTCTTACGCAACGCCACCCTCTTATCAGCTCTAAATAAATAATGTAGAATGTGATACAATCAGACTAATACAGTAATTCAACAAATGTGAAGCTATTATGGCACCAGAAAATCCAAAGTTGTAGAAAACTTACACTTGGATAGTCAATCAACTTACTTGGAGATTTCGAAGCCGTATAGAAAGGTTCAGGAGAACAGGTTCTACGGCATCCCTCGATGAGGACTCAAGAACCTACATCGTAGAATGCCAGAGGAAAACATTTATGTGAAGCTAGAATAAAAGAGTGAAACAAAGACCGAGCAACCTTTACCATTAGCAAACATGAGACTGCGGTTAATTGAACCGACTCATCTGAGTCATCGAGCAAAGCTAGTATCACCCCTAAGATTTGAGTAGTATACTGGAGAACATGGATAGATGGCATCTGCAAGATCCGCAGGAAGAATGAGCCTCAACCCCAGAGAAGTGAAAGAGCAAGGTACTTGAGCAATGATTACGGCAGCATTCACAACTTAACTAATTTGTCTTAAAAATTTCTCATTCTTCCAGAGAAGAAATTAATATGCACCTAGCCACAAAGGAAAGGGGAAACAGAGGGAGGAAAAAAGATGTAACTACAGCAGTATTTCCGAAATGACGCCATGATATTATTTAAGCAATGAAGTCTACTGAACCAGAGTGACTCCTTAATGATAAAATCAAGAAAAAAAAACATCCAGGAAATTCCTCGTGTAAACATCCCTCCTTCATCGACCCGGAGAAAAGAAAAAGAAAAAAGAACACTCTATGACCTGGAATACCTGGACAAGCCCTCTTAGACAAAGGCGCCTAACAGTAGGAGAATCATCTGATACATGCCGGCAAAGTGCTTGCACCATCTGTTCTAATAGGGGACCAAAGCCATCACTGCAGAAATTTGCATCCAAAACCTTAGGAAGCTTAAGAGAAGAATAGGATTTGACACCAACAACAAAAAAATTACTATCACAGCATAAAATATCAGTTAACCATTTTATTTTGATAACTATGGTGTTCAGGCTAGCTTGCGTGCATCTCGACTAATTCACGGGATACCTGCCACCTCCCACCTCCCACCAGCAACAGGTACCAGGTAACTTAGTCCACCAAGGCTAAGACAGACGGAAAGAAATCACCTAGTGTTTTTGTCTCTGCTGGGATTTGAACCTGAAACGTTATGGCTCTCAACCCACTTCATTGACTATTAGACCACATCCTTGGGTGCATCAGTTAACACTTTAGAAGGTTGTAAGCTTAGAAAGATTTCTGTTTAGTTGGGTTTTCCAGCACCTGCTAGGTGCCTTCATCAAAGTATTGTGATTCATTAACTCAGTAGGGACATGCGGACGTACACAAGCTGCCTCAAAACCCAAATAGTAAAGCTCAGATGTGCCCAGCACGTTTCATAATTTTGTTAAATTTCAAATTCAACTTCAAACATCACCAAATAACAGAGAGCAGGTCAGAAGTTTCACATACCTGTGGCGCAAGAACTCTGACAAAGCCGCAGCAGCTGATTCCCGTTGAAATCTTAAAGATCGATCCAGCGCTTTACTCAGCATCAAACATATGGCTGGAACCTGAGAAAATATTCCTATTGAAATTTTCAATGTTCTCTCACAAATTTAATCAAGGAACTAAATATCTACAAGCACACTTAGAGACGAAAAAGGGAATCCTCTAACCTTCTTGAGCTTTTGGGTCCAATGCGGAGGCATAACTTAGATGTATTAACAGCATAAAATGGAATCTGGATATTCTCATAGAGCACCATTTGGCTTTGATGTTAAGCTCCATAATTTTAGGGTTTTTTCTTATTCAGTCCCCTTCTTTCTATGTGCTAATACAAGTAACCGATAGTGCTCTTTTATCATCATTTCAATTGTCCATGAATATTTCTTTAATTTATTTTCTGACCAAGTAATTCAGGGATCATAGGCCTGCCCCTCTACCCTTCTCCCCTTGAATATCAGGCTTAGTTTCCATGGCGCAAAGCCCGAACCATGACCTAAATCACAAGTCTATCAACCTTCGTCACTTGAACTAGGCCTTAGGGACAATATTTTCAGTAATTCCGGGAACCTTAATTACTTGTTCTTCCAATTAATCCCTAAATTGGAGATTCAAGTATAACAAAATATTTCATATAAATATTGACAGCCAATCTATATGTACTGGAAAGTATTTCGTCAAATCAAATTTTATGATACAAAGCATACCCAAATTGCTTTTCTGTAAACTAATGTCACGAGTATCCAATCAGAATTTTCTTCACCTACTTCAAGAACACTTTCAAAATATAAACCAGAAAATTGGTTTGGATGGAGCAGTATTTATATAAAAGGTTCACACAGCCAAACCCATGCTTTGGAACGGAGGTGTAGTTGATGATTAATTGATGAAAACATTCAAATGCTATTCTACAGAAAAATGAAAAAGAATTAAACTTATTCAAGCAAAATTATTACTAATTGGGAGCTCAAAGTTATGCATGGTATTCGGGAAGTCTTCAATTAAAATTCCTTCGTACAGAAATTGCCAAAGAAAAAGATAAAACTTATAAAGAACATCATAGATAACAAAATGACATGCTTATGCACAAAAATGGAAGAAAACCAAAAACCAAAAGTGATAGGTAAAAGGGATGGGACAGACAAATAAAAAAGGAAAGAAAGGGTAGACATATATTGAAACAAGGGTATTTCGTCATTTTAGCAAGTTCTTTTTCTTTCTGCAAGTATCATTTCAGCAAGTTCTGTTAGTTTGGAAGAAAAAGTTAGTTATTCGACTCTAGTAATCTTGATAAAAGTATGTGCAGAGAGAGACAAGATAGAAATAGCAAAAATGGAAGAATGAAGCAAGAGGCTGTGTTTGTACAGGAACATCGTACCTCTTTTGGTCTTTTTATAGAAATACAGCCAGCCAGATCTCTTATAAGGTTGATCCACTTCTCATTTTCGCTTTGCTCTCCATCTCGTGCGAGAATCTGATCATAGGAGAGAAACCTTATAATTAAAGGTCAGTATTTAAGAAGATCTCCAGGAAGCTAGTCTGAAAAATCTTCACCTTTCCCATTTCCAGATCACCAACACATTCACAGAATGCTTGAAATGCAGCCAGTAGTGCACTAAGGATGGTAGAAAACAGGTGAAGTAACTGTAAATAAGTATTCGAATACATGCTTTCGAAAATAATTTGATAACCAATGACAAAAAGTGAGTTCTCTGGCACACTACCGCAGTGGTTCTAGTTCACCAGTACTAGCTAAGCCATGACAGCTGCCCAGTTGAAGCGTTAGTGTTGCAAGAACAGAAGCATAACTTTGTTCAACAGCTTTTTTACCAACTTTACCACCACCCCTGATGAATTGGAAAAAAAAATGATAAGGCAACAAATTCAACAAGAAAGAGAAGGGAAAAGACAACTGCAATTGGAAAAAATACCTGAAAAAAGCAGTAAGAGCAACCATAGCTGCTCTTACAATATTATTCTCTAAAATACTATCAACTGCATGGCTAGAACTTTCATCTTGACCTAGATCCCCTCCAAGAGTAGGCATCTGATTGATGACAGACATAACATGATCCAGAAACATGTATGAAAGTACTGAATGCTGTGAGAACACCTATTCAAGACAAGCAGAAATTTGGCAATTAATGGCCAGTCAACTCAGATAAATGCAACTAGAACATCGATGGAGACGACAAGTAAGTTGGTTAATATAGCATATAATCAAGTTTTTTTTTTTTTTTTGTAAGGGGCATGTAATAAGAGGACGATGTTAAAATTTTAGGTATCTGAGAAAAACTAAGAGGACTTTGTTGTCCTCTATTCTTGCATTCCTTCTTTCATCATGGGCTCATGGCATACATTCTTGTCATTAGTTCTACCAACAATAGGTTTGACATCATTGATGATCTCGGATTTCCCCAATGACATATAAGCTAGGAAGAGAATAATTTTGAAGCAACATAAGCTAGGAAGAGTACATCTTAGAACACTGTAAAACAATACATTTCTGAAAAGGTGAAAGTTCCAAGGTGCAGAGTTGCCTTCAAAAGTATTTCACCTCAGTTAATACGTCAAATGTTCTGTCATATCTTAGCCTTCTAGGTACCAACATTTATAACCAGATAAAAGAGGGTAAAGGGCCACACATAAGAACATACTGTTAATTTTGACCCTTGTTCACAACCTCTAGCGGTCAGAATTCCTGTGGACCAGCTATGTAAATTATACTCTTTCTATAATAATCTAACCATAAAACTACCATTAAAAATGGTGATGATCATACATTTGGCTAAAGTAACCTAAAATCTTTTAATAATTGTCCAACCACATAAGCTTTGCTAAATGAAATAGTAGCAACATAAGATTTTATACTCATTTATCTCGCATTCGCAGTTCAATAAAGTGCTTCTGTCTAACGTCTCGCCAGCTTAAACATGACAATCTAAATGACTCCTTCTTTTGGATGTTCTTTGGGTAGAGATTAGTAAATATTTGGAGGAGGCTCACTGCGTGAACTAACTTCATCAAGCCATATGAAGATCTTTAGCGCCTTTTTAAATATCAGCACATAGGATTGTTTCCTAGTTCTTACACTGAATTATCAAAAACTGATCATCTAGTTGTTAATGACAACAACCAGTTCAAGACTATCTGAATGTCAATTCCAGCAGCTGCCGCACGAATCGTTGCAATCAATCAACAAGTGCCTCAATCCCAAACTAGTTCCCGGGATATGCTAAAGGATAGAAATTGATCCTCCATTTATTCATGAGAACCAACTTATGAACCCAGGGGCGGATGTAGCTTAGTATATGGGGGTTCCCAGGAACCCCCATGTATTTATTCGGATCCTGTATTTGTATTGAAAAATTCAGTAAATATATATCAAATACGACTTGGGAACCCACAAGCATAACCATTCTCTTTATATTTTTTAATTTGATATGGGTTGGAACCCACAAGCATCAAATCCTGAATCCGCCTCCGTATGAACCGGCCTCATTACCTATTCAACGAGTTGCAGTTTCTTAATTATCAATATGCAAGCACATAAAAAGTTGATGTATGAATAGACAATATTTTTCATACTTTTATGTGGTTGTCTTGTAACTAGTCTTTCATAATCAGTTTTTAATGACTTCTATTATGTTGAGTGATTCCTCCCTTTTTCATGCCTTTTACTTATAATTCCTCCAATGTGCTACCAGTTCCATTACTTGATTTTTGATGCTTCAACTATTTTCTATGTTGCATAATTATACAACACATGAAGGCAGATCTGAATAACGATAAACATGCCAGCAAACAACAGATTAAGATACTCACATGGAAGGCATCCTGTATTGGCCACCCACCCCGTAATCTAGATATATCTTTTGTGGCTATGTCCCTTCTTGCAGCAGCTAAAACTTCATTGAAAACAATTCTTGAGCTTGTGTTCTCCGCAAGGGAACATATCTTCTCACAGTTAAAGAAAAGATTGATGGCAATCAACACACTATAACACTACAAAAGGCAATCAAAGAGTCCTCCACATAGCACAGTGGCCAGTGATTAATAAGGGAACAGGAAAACATGGCTAATCTAGCCATAATGTGTAAACAACTAAACATATTCTGCTTCACTGAGTAGAAAGAAATTGCAGCAAAGATACAGCACCAAGAGCTTCCTGACGTAAATACTTCTCTGTCACATGAATTACCGCTGAGAGCAATGATTGTGTTGTTCTGTTGGCAGAAAAACATAAAACAAAGTTGACAGAAACCTTGTCAATAAGTTGATAACCACTTTCTTCAGTATCAACGCTAGTTTGAGATTGTTTTAGAAGAGAATACCTTGCAATATCTGTCTCATTCAGCTCATTACCTCTCGTTGTAACAAACTCGTTAACTGCCTGGATTGCACCTTCTGCAGATTGCTTGATCTTGTCACATATAGCACCTGAGCAACCATGCAGGGCTGCAGCAAGCTGTACATATTGGAATAACATGAGGCTGCAGAGAATGCGTTAAATAGCCAGCATTTTATAACAAGCTAAATGATACCTCATCCTTTGTCAGCAACATGCAAACAGATGAAACAACCCTGTTAAACACCTCTGATGGATCAATTGAAGCATCCTGAAAATATGAACTCGTGTTCAGAAGCAAAAAGTTTATACACTGAAGATGCAAAGAGAAGTACTAAGGTATCAATGATCTTTCCTTTTACTGTTCTTCTAGCAAGCAAAGATTTCTCAGGAAAGGGAACAAAGGAAGCATTCAGGAAAACTCACACTTCGTAGGATAGCTATAACATCTTCAAGGGAAGACAAAGCACTATAGGATAACTCGATGTCATTGCTGAAACTAGAGTTTGCAGGCCTTGGAAGTGATAGAGATATACTGAAATAGAGATGAAGGATCTGCCAGGAGAAAACCATCAAAGTCTGTTAGATGCAAAGAGAGGAAGAAAGGGGGGAATTCTGCCGGCCAATCACATAGGCCAACTTAAATTCATTGGAACATATTGAATCTTGCCTGGACAGAAACTTTTCGAACTTCAGAATTTGTATCTACACATCGCGGAAGATACATCATAGTACGATCTCCCAAGCGCAAAGCATCACGACTTGGTAAAGCAAATGCAGCTGGTATCAAGGAAAAAGTATTAGGTCAGTACAAAAAAACCTAGTATGAAATCTATGCAAAAGAAAGGGCACTTACAAGGCAAATTAGATAAGGTGTGATGCAGAGAACGGTCAGTTTTCTCTCTGTGAGTGCAAGTTCCTTGGCAGCCTAGTGCACAGTATCCACTGATACAGATCATCCGAAACTTGAAAAGTAGCTCATGAGCTGCAAGACAGCCTCTGTTCCTCTGGTAGTCCAATGAAGAGGAAACATACTGATCGACCTTTCTCAATATGTGCAATAATTGCTCTGCTCGACTTCTTCCATCCTCTCCACTGATTATGAGAAAGCAACAGAAACATCACTTACGAAAACATTCATAATACATGGTCTATGGTTTACTTGACTGCAATCAATGCATACATTTATTATGATTAAGTACATTGTGCTTAGAAATGGAATCTTAGGCTCATAAAATACTGTTGCATATCGAGGATGTGTGTGTGGGTGTGCCACATGCATGTTCTTGTATTTGGCAGAGACAACAAAACAAATTTATGTACATTGTGCATGGTTCACTTTTTGTGCTTTTGAAATAATCCTGTAACTTTTTTATTTGTTAATGCATTAGCTAAATTCGACTTCAAAGTCTTTTTATAACTTTTGTAAAATTTTGTAAGACGAGAACTTTCAAGGAGTAATTGCACTACAGCTAGTTTTGTTAGTTGAATATGCAACATAAAATGAGTCTGATTGGCTTGAATTATAGTTAAAAGATTATCTCCAAAAGTAATACAGTTGCTGCTATTAAGTCAACATATATAAAATAGAGACCAGTTAACCAGAGGGGGAAATACCTCGTAATAAGTATTGTACATAGAAGAGTAATCAGGTTGCCAATAAGGGGGTCAATAACATCGGCAGGCTCATTTGGCAAACCAAAAAATCCAATAGTGGCCTGCCATGTGAAAAAAGGTGTTAAAAGGACAGACAAATCAAGACCACGTCACAGGTGTAAAAGCTCAACTATTATCACCTTCATAACAAGGTTTCTTGTTTCAGCAGTCAATTTTGGCTCTACAGAAACCAGAGTTGTACAGGCACTTAAAGCAAGCGACTGCAATTCAAAAACCAACTTCCAAAAATAAGAGGAGGAAAATAGAGTAACTTAGAAAGTGAAATGGCATTGAGCAGAGAAATCATTGACAATAAACGAAACCTGAGTGCGCAGATGCTCAAT
This sequence comes from Lycium ferocissimum, assembly GCF_029784015.1. NCBI lineage: Eukaryota > Viridiplantae > Streptophyta > Magnoliopsida > Solanales > Solanaceae > Lycium > Lycium ferocissimum. The sequence continues at coordinate 72,799,156 of NC_081346.1, read as the reverse complement.
GTTGGATTCAGAAAATCCATCTTCCTCATCTCTGCCCATTAATGTTAATATATAGTCAAGTAACTGGTCTCTTCTTTTCAGCGGGAATGATATACCACTTTCAGCTGCATTTATAACTGCCTGACCTAAAGCACAATGATACACACATAAACCCCTGTAGTTTAATGATTAATCAACAGCACCCTCACTTTTTACTTGCATCAAATATGTGAAAATGATAGTAGCCACGATGATAATAGCAGCAACAACTATACTTAAATCCCAAACTAGCCGGGAGTAAGGTATTATTTCCCTGTTGATCAAATTATGAAAAAACATGATAGGCAAACTGACAAAATCTGCAAAGCAATGTGAAATGCTAAAGAAGCAAGGAGGGGGGGGGGAGGGGACATTCCATCATTTCACCTTCTTGAATAAGATTTCACAATCTTTACCAACAAAAGAAGGAAAGCTCTCAGATGTTATAGATGTGACAGACTATAACAATAACAACAATGCCTCGGTCTCAAACAAGTTGGCATCGGTTATATGAATGACTCGCAAAGTTTCTCCATTTAAATTCATCTCAGGCCGACATTATACAAAAAATAAAAATAAAGAAGTAGTAGTAGTTCTTATTTGGAAAAAAAATATCTGATAGGGCCAAAAAACCTCTTAGAAAGCATAAGAGCTAAAGTAAACACACTAACATGAATATAACTAACTAATTGTTATCGCCTAAATTTTAAAACTTCTTTTGATTGTTAAATCTATATTTTACAAGTTCTTGTTCAGTAAAATAAAAAGTATTAATAGAAGGTAAAGAACATGAAATCTATGATAACAGAACTCAAAACATAGTTCCAATATTTTATCTCTCAACACTTCAACACAAATTTATTTTAATATAATACCCACTGTTATCAAACTTTTGGCTAAGATGACCCAGTATTTATTCGTTGTTCCACTAGTATATATAAGAAACTCAAGCGGCTGATACGGAAACATATTCCATTACCGGAGGTAAATTACTATCCATACAAACCTAATAAATCAATCGCTGTGATGACAGCCTGCTTTGCTGTAGGGTGGCGTACATGAAGAAGTCGTGACAGCATATTGGTCCCCTGTAAGTAATACAACAGCCATATAGTTCAAACAATTATATTCCAGCAGCTGATTGTACAATGTGCTAAATAATGAACTTCAATAAAATTATTACTTTGTCAAAAAAATGAACTTACACTCTCACTTATTGACAAGAATAAGGCTTTGTAATACATAGAACCTAAAAGAAAATTCATATTCTGACAAACGATGAAAATAGGACTTTGCGTAATGACAATCTATGACATACCACTAGTGCATCTATTCTGGCTTCGATAACAGTTGAGGGAGCATATTTTGCAGCATATCCATACATTAGAGCCAAAGCAGCATGGATATCATCAGATTCTTCCATTTTAGCTTTATCCGAGAAGAATGATAGAAATCTGCAACAGCCAAATCTTCTCATACTCTAGATGTGATACCGAGAAAATAAGAATTGTAGTACACAGTTGCCACAAGCTCTGTTCTGTCAAAGTGAGTGTTATTATCTATTACTACCAAACTGACACTAAATGAGTTGTTAATTTGTAAGACTATTGCATGACACAGCAGGACTTGTTCCAACTTCTAAACTATAAGGAGGATAATATATTTTGTACAGGGTTCCTACGCCTCTGCTTTTTTTCCTTATCAATTCCTTTTATTTAGATGGGCATGTTAGGTTATTTATTTTAATTTCATAGCTATCGTAGTTGGTAACATCTTGAACCGTGAAACTCGAAGCATCTGGCAGACATCATGAACCAGTTTCTACAAAGAATAGCTAGATCAGTATTAGGGGGAATCAAGTGTTTAATGATCCTACTTCTGCGAGGAAAAATTTAGTTTATAGCACGTGAGATGAAATCATACATAGAACAATGAAATCAGCATAACAGCATAGAATGAATCACTAAACAATAATTACCATAGGCAACAACGTTTTAGTTGAAGTTATAAATTAAGATATTTGAATCATCAGTAACTTTGCTAATGAGACAACTCATATTTAAGTCCCATAAGATCAATTACATCTTCCAATTCACAAAGTATACCCACACAGTTAGAAAGTTCCAAATGATAAAGGTTGTGAAATTCCATCCTTCAAGTTGATAAATGTAGTTACCAAGCCTTAAGTACTACTTGTTAACAGGGGAATTTCCCCGCCAGATTAATTAAATAATTACTTCATCAGAAAAAATAAGTCTAAAGAGCCTTGAGATGACAAGAGGATGCAGGGAACTATATTCATTCCTGGCTCAGATATCACCTTTGGAAGAAACTTTGCCCAACATTGTCCAAGATGTCTTTCAGCTTATCGAGAACTGTATCCAGGTGCGATGCAGCCACCTAAGCAACATTGATTCAGCGCACTGTAAGCAAGATAACTCCAATGACTCAAAAGTCTATTAGAATTATTTTTCTATTTGTAAACTAGGAAAGCAAATAGTCTAATTGCAAATTAGTTACCAATCCCATGGCTTTTGCTAAGCCAAGTCTGTTTGTCGGAATCGTAATATTGGCTTGATTATACATCAGATCAATCTTAGCGCGAACATAAGCTCTGGCATGAACCTTCTGCAGCAAAATTCCAAGACACCTGACAAGAAATGACAAGGTTTCAAGAAAATCTTTCTCAAATTACAAAAGGTTGGAAATTTCTGGTTAATCATCAAACCACTTAATTATATTCAATTGCGGAAACAGGAATCAAATCATTGTGACAATTGCACTTAAAGCATAACTTAACAGTGGGAAAGAGAGGAAATTCAACTTGCACATCATAGCAGTTGTGCTGTGAAAAGAGCAATCTGCAGTACCTTAACCATGAAACTGATAACTTATCTTCTAGAGATGCTTCCCTTTTTCTTCTTCAATGCTCTGAAGGGAACATATTTCTCAAAGAGGTTCAATAGTTTCAACAACGACAACATACCCAGTGTAATCCCACAAAGTGGGGTCTGGAGGGTAGAGTGTACGCAGACCTTACCCTACCATGGAGGTAGAGAGGCTAGAGGTTCAATAGTTTCATGTCCACAAAATTAGAATTCTTCATTCACTTTAGAGCGACGACAAGGGACATTTTCTGTTAATAGGATAATAAATTTATCTGGAAGGTGAAAGTTGGAATTAAGAAAACCCTCCCCTAGAAATACGAGGAAGAAATGTTGGATGAGCCTGGAATTAGACACGACGACAACCCATCCTAGTTTGAATACAAAATTCAACAACTAGAATATATTAAAATTAACCACTCATGGCCATTGTCAGTTTCAAGGGAAAAACTTTAACGCTATATGGTCCCCATTTCTATTTGCATATGGATATTAAAGGAAGTTATTTACCATCCTCGGGGATTACAAATTCTATAATTGGTAACTATTAAGATACTGTGACCCTTGCACACTAATGTGAACAACCTGCAAAGAAATAAATTGGAGGGTTTTTGAAAGGACCGAAATTTCCCTTACGCAACTTCGTTGGATCTTTTTGTCTTTTGAAATTTTTAAAGCACCTATAAGATTCCTATTAATACAGATGACTACTCACTCTCAGGGGCGGAGCCACACTCACTCCCGGGCTCGTGTATTTTCAAAGTTAAAATTATTTTGTTATGTGTATATAGTAGATGTTGAACCCCTAACTTCTTTGTGTATTTACCTTTTAGAATTTTTGAATGATGAAAATTGTTCTACATAGACAATGATAAATTGTTCTAAAACTAATAATTGTATAAACCTGTACACGGGGTTGAATCACCTTTTCGAATCAATACAATATCTTATCTAACAACAACAATCGGCAAATATTAACTGTATTTTCAATTATTCTCTATGCCAACAATAGCTATTTCCATATAGATGCAATGCAGCAAAATCAGGATTTTTTTCCAAATTTGACGATATCATTTTCACTTTATCTCCTCTCATTTCATCAGAAAAAGGGTATACAGAACAATGAATGATTAGAATGCTCAAGTAAACAATGCCTGCTCAAGTAAACAATGCCTGCTCAGAATGCAGGTCGGTTTGCAAATACATAATCAGGATATGTAATTTAAAGATTCTATGGCCACAAGAACTTAGGAAAAACTGCTCGATGAGAATAAATAACTTTTAGTGACCCTCAAACTGAAGAAGAAGTGAAGGGCCTCCTTGATCCCAACCAAGCAAACTATCAAGGGCCTGGGATGTTCAGTTTATTTATACTATACTGAAGTTATTCAAATAAAAAGTCTCTTAGACAAGCAATTAGAAATTTTCCTGCATGCAATTCGGTTCTCATCAATAACATTATTTATTCCCCAGGAAATAAGTGTTTGGTGTCAGGAGATACTTAGAATAGTTTAGAATTCTATCAAAAATAATCAACCAATGGAAATCTAATAACTATGATGTTACGATAAGAAAATAGAATAGAAGAGCTCAAAAGATAATAATTCAGCTTTTATGACAATTTATATATTGAATTGGCCAAGTGACAATAAGAAAAGTTGATTAATCATAAAGTTTTGTTAATTAAATATGCACCGAGGCAGTCACACAAATAAGCAAATTAAGCGAGAGTAGTATAAAAAGAATTTGCAGTTCCCGGTGAAGTTATCAAATTGAAGATAACTGACATTACCGATGAAGCAATGCAGAGTGCTCGTCATCAGGTTTATAAAGTTCATAATGCTTTTCGAATGCATTTCCAAGCGATATAACCCAGTCAACATCCTGAATTATATCCAAAGACTCTGCAATAAACTGTCAATAGACGAATTTAGGTCCAATACGTATTGAGGCAGTGGTGAAACTTTACTTCAAGTCAGTAAAAGTTAACATGAGATGCACCATCTTAGTACTGATATTAATGAAATTACCCTTTTTATGGCTCCAAAAAAGTTATGAGATGAGATGCATTCAAAGAATTTCTCGTAGAATCAGGAGCAGAGAAGTCATTGTTTCCAAAAGAGACAACATGCTTTAAGAGATTGAGAAATATTTATTATTCTGAGTAATAAAAAATATTCATTGCTCTTAGTACTTTGTTTATCCTCAGTGGCATTGTTAGAGCCCGTTTGGATTGGCTTATAAGTTGCTGAAAACAGCTTATAAGCTGTTTTCAGCTTTTTTGAGTGTTTGGCTGGCCAGCTTATAAGCCATTTTGTGCTTAAAATAAGCCCAAAAAAATAATTGGGCCCGTTTGGCTTAGCTTATCTAAAGCAGCTTATAAGCTGCTTTTTTTAAGCCCATCCAAACAGGCTCTTATTTCTTATATAAAGCAAATCATATTCTCAAGGAACAAAGAGTACCCTAAACATCGAGCTATGTAGTCTTGAATAATAATTTGATCATAAAGAACGAGGAAACAATTTCAATGCTTCAAACATGGGGATAAAGTTACTAGTCTTACATTGATAATCATGTCATCCCAAGACTCTTGATATGATGGATCCTGCTTTAAGTCTTCTGTATCACTGACGTATGCCTTCATCTTCGGAATCTAGAGCTTAGCAAATAAGATAACCCATTAAGACATACAGAAAAAATTGTCTCCGTATTACATAAAAAAGCAAAGTATCCAATATTTCACTAGAATAAATAGAGATCCCATCCTATTTTGGCCCCCGGATATTACATATTCTAGAGTTCAGATCTGCAATTTAATTCCCCTTTTCATGCACCCTCGTTGCACCTTCCCCTGAACAGCCTCTGTACTACTACCCCTCCACTGGCCGTTTTACCCACGCCTATTCCTTCACATGTCCATGAATAGGTTATGGAGGCTGTTAGAGGTGGAGGGAAGTGTGATGTGATGGTGGATAGGGCTCAGAAAGAAGAGTGAAGCGACAAAGTGGAATAGGCAAAGGCAGAGAGCTTATTAGGAAGGAATTGTGTACAATGTCCTCAATTTCTGCTAATATAATAGAAGAATTAAGTCTAAGGGCGAATACTAAAAAGAACCTAGTCGCAAGATGTCAGTTGAGGAGCTTCAAAGATCTGGTCTGAACTAGAAAAAGAGAAAACTTAGCTAGAATGTGGTACTAGTAAGTTCGAAGAGTGTTACTTTTAGAAGTTCCAATATGAATACAATGATCAAACCATGGAACATATACTAAAACCCCATAATTTAGGTTTGTAGCTGACAGTTATCGAGATGATATAGAAATAATTCAATTTTAGCTAATTAGTAGAATAACTAGGCCTTTGACGTCAATCTTCAGTTGTCTGGTTGTTTATACAGTGAATAATTTCAATGCATGAAAACACTAAAAAAATTGCTGAAGTATAAGCTTGGTTAACATATTGCATATATTGTATACCTCATCTTGCCAAAACAAGTTAATGTCCTTTGGAAAAAGTGGTGCCAAATAACACAAGACCTGCAAGACACAAGGACTTGCAGTTAGTAAATGTGTGCTCTTTCTAACAGATTAAGCTTTTAGATGAGATGGTTACACACTTCAACAATTATTATAGTCTAAGACGCTATACACAAGGACTTACGGTTAGAATCTGGGTTGCCAACTGCTCTCTAGCCAGAGGATTATGGAGAAGAACAATCAGGCGTGCAAAAAGCTCCTAAAACACCAAAAATGAGGTAAAGTAGCTGTATAAATTTCTTAAACAAGATGAAAATATATAAATTCTCCACTGCTCAGTGAAACTAAAGTTCATTACCTCAGGATGCGGAATATCAGCACGAGCTTTACATTCCAAAACCGATGCACCACTTTGAGAAGATCTACGCCTGCACAATTCTGATATGCATTTGCAGACCTAAAAAGAAGGCACTTGAAGGAGTTATGGTATAAAAAGGATATGTGAAACCCCATTATCAATGGCAGATAGAACATTAGCTTGACTTAAAGAGAGAAAAGTTTTCAACAGGCAAGAACAGGTAGTGAACCTTGTCAAAAAATGAAGGCCAAAAGGAGACAAAATATCTCATACCGTGGCAACTGCACCCGTGTAAACTCGTGGTATGATCATCTTTAATAAAAATGGCCATAAAACATGCTACAATCCGCACAAATTGAATTCAGTTAGTCCACAAATGATAATAAGCATAAAAGCGCGCGGGGGGGAGAGGGGGGGGGGGGAGTAAATAACTGAAAAAATCTTCACACGGAATACTAAAGTGAAATTTCTTAAAGGGAGAAGTACTCCCATACCTCCATCTCAGGGACAGTAACAGTTATTAGAAGAAGACCCTTTTCACAGATTGAACTCAATTCTGACAGTGTACCAACCTCCATCTTCATCTGCGAGAATTCAAGCATCTTATAGTTTAGCATATAAAAAATTAAATCTATGCAACAGGCATCACATTCTGATAGATATCCCGACACACTAACTGAAACATACACAGGAGTCAACTCAAGTGGAAGCTCCCCATAGATGGGGAGGAGGAACCACCTCATCTGACCACAAAAAAAATGATGGGAACCATCTCTCACTCTCCCTCCCCAAAAGCCAGAGGAAGCACTCCCTCGCTTTATCACACATGAAGAGAAGGGCAAGCAAATCAACACAATCATGAATAAGAGATGAAATTGGTGGAGATATTGAAACAGAGACAACAGACCACCCACTGAAAGTTCCAGAATATTTTACAAGAGATGCATACCTCCACTTTCTTGTACACAAAAGGATAATAACCACCAGGTGAAGAGTTCAATTCCCTGGATCTCTCAGTATCATCTCTGTGCAGACCAAACATTGCAGCATGGCGAACAAGATATTCAATGAACAACTCTCCAGAAGGACCAACCAAGTAACAGTGGGAAGCCATAACCACAATTAGCTGCAAAGCAAGCAACACAGTCACATAGTATCTAGAAGTAGAGTAAGTGTTTACATAACTTGGCCACTACACGCAAACTTTCAACTCTTAAATACCTCTGCAAGGGCCTTGCAGACTCCTAAATTAAGCTCATCCAATAACAGCGTCACAACTTCAATTAGTAAAGGCCTCTTACTATGCCAAGCCTCGGACAATCTATAAAAGTAGTCGATGACAGTCACATTGGAAAGAGAAGATAAACTTAACATTAACAAGTTAAGGTAGAAAAAATAACCTGGGTAATAAATGCTTTAATACACAAAGTGCACCAACAGCAAGTTGTTCTTCTTTCAGCTTGCATTTCTGACAGTGGCAAAGAGCAAATACACAACATTTAGTGGAACAATTACCTTGTAAATAATCAAGTCTCACAACTAAGTTCGCTATTTCATTTTTTTAAAGAAAAGGTTGAATTTTGGAGTTCAAAAACAAATGGAGGAAAATGAAAAAAGACAGTTTTATTCCCTATTGCAAGCTTTTGGTTTCCTTTTAATTGCCTCCTTGATAGGTGAAACACTGAGCATAATATCACAAAGTTCCTGCATCGGAATGCATGAAGGTAAAAATACGCACATTCAGAAGGAAGACAAACAAATCCTCTGGGTACACCAAACCAACTGTTAGGAAACAATGCTGAACTTCATTATAAGTCTGCCATTCGCACAAAAGACAAAAGAACTATATATTAGTCAAATATAACATGCGTAGATACACAGAACGATTTTAAGAGACAAAGCAGATGTTTGTCACAGGGCAAAAAGAAAGCCCCGGTGGTGTTAATATGACCAGAAACTTAGCGAAGAAAGAAAATCCACCCTAAACTACCTTCTGAGAATCTACTAATTTAAAGCATGATATTTAGGGTGGCCAGTGTTGTTAGCCTCTTGATATTCTAAAGCTTTATATATCTTTACCCTACTCACAGAGAGCTTCTTCTCTTTTAAGAGGTGGTATCTTGCCGCTTTAATATCAACAGAACTTCTTCCTTCCAATCTGAGAGCAAATAATAGCGCTCTTCTTTAAAAGGACAGTATGTAAGTAACCAAACTATCTATACAGACATGTGGACGAACAAACTAAGGCACGTGCAACCTGGGAGAGGGAGGATATCTTCAGACATTTTTAGTGTATGATCTTTCTACCATGCTCTGTTGAAGAAAGAATCCAAAGGCTTCTCTCACATAGCTAGCTATCTGCGCATAATGGCACTGAAAAAGTTGCCTTTTCTTAATGGCCAACTGCTAGTAGTGCGATTCTTACTCCTAAAAATCTTAGGAAGAGAGGAAATATATGTTTGTTGGTGCTTCATGCATAGTCTGGAGAAGGGGTCATACAGGTCACGCACATCTACGCTTGTACTGGTCTTTCTTCAAAATTGTGTAATCTTCTATCTGGTTTAATTTGCGTTAACTGGGATATGCCGACAAGTAGTGTGATCCCCTTAAAAGTTGGAGAGGAATAACCAAGAGGCCAATCAGTTAAGGTTACGGAGGATCCTTCCACGTGCCATTTTTTGGACAATATGGCAAGAAGCAACAGAAGAGCTTTTGAGGAGGAAAATTCATTAGACCGATTAAGAACATTTTGTTATATCTTGATTATTTTTGAAGTGCACAGAGAATCTCTCTTTGTGTAGATAATTGAATGGGATTCCTAGAATGCTGATGTGAGATTGTAAAACCATGTGTTTCTACCCTTTGGGTTAATAAGATCTAACTATTGAAAAATAAAAACAAACTAAGGCCTCAAATACAGAAATGGGACCTGAACAGCTTCCAAGCAGGAAACGACCATCAACTAGTCAATTAATGAAATTTACTCTTAAAGTCAAAACAATAAATAAATCAATAAACAAGACCTTTAGCCCAACTGAGAAATCTGAATGCTCTTTTTTGTCACTGCTTCTCCAAACCACAGGAAGAAGAGTTGACAATATGACACTAAGGTCCTGCACACATCAAAGATAGTTAGCTACCTATCTAAATCAGAATAATGCTATAAACGGAAATGATATAGCAACATGTTTAACAATGAAATGATTGCATAACATCAGGCATACTCACTCTAATTGGTGAAACCTTAACGGCTCTCGAGATAAGTTACAAGCGGCATTTGTCCACAGGGGTTAGCTCAATTGGCAAAGGTTCAAGGACTTGTGTCTTAGGTCACAAATTCGAGCCCTGCGCCAAGCGAACTAAGTCCAGTATCTAAGTGGAGAGGAATAGAGGGCAGGCCAATCATCCGAGTTCCAAAGGCTGCAGTTGGCCCAGAGGGGTGGCTCTAGAAGGATTTTTCAGTCATCGGAAAAAAATTACAAGAGGCATCCCAACAGAAGTACAATCTGAGGCAAGACTATATCCAGAAGAACCTAGAATAGACCATCAAGTTACCATTGCTAAAGTGAGTAGGTTCAACAAAATTGTTTGGTCAAAGGACCATACAAAGAATATTTGTTTGCACTTTGTCAAAGATAAACTCCTTGGACTGGATTCTTAATGACTTTTTCTGTAACACTTCATTTTATTTTTTATTTTTTATTTTTTACTTTTTATATCGATGGTGTTCGGACCATCTAGCGTGCATCTCGACTGTTCCACGGGGTACCTACTATCTCCCACCTAACACAGGTAAGGGTAACTCAATCCACCAAGGCTTTGGGAAAGGGAAAGAAATCAACTAGTGTTTTTTGTCTCCTCTGGATTTCAACCCTAGCCTCCAAGGTTCCCATCGATGTGGTAAAGCCCTAAAGGGTGAATTAAGTAAGGTGTTTAACAAGCTATGTCACATGGACTTGGTTATCAAACTTCGCTATATTTTCAATAAGTCAGATTTTGGCAATCATCAATAGTAGCACCATGGCCTAAAGTTCCTCTAAAGGAGATCAGGAGTTCTGAGTAACATGGTTATCTTGTGTATAGCTTTCAATTTGCAACAAAAAGCTAATAGATACAAACACTTATCTTTAAGACTGCACATGTTAATTCTCTTTTTTCCAAACAACAACCAAAAATACATGCAGGCGTGTTCTGGATCAACCTACACTGCTTATCTATCCTCCTTCCTGACCAGCTTCAGAATGCTTCCATTAAGTACTAGGTCAGTTTGACAAAACAAGTACATCTCTATGCTTCCAAAACGTGTATATTTTTTATTTTTTTTTTATAAGGCCGTGTATATTGATATATCCACATAAAATATGAATATCCATATACTGCTGCTTTGACCCAAGTTTCTCAAGAGAGACAGTCTAGAACTGAATAGGAAACTAGTGATGATGAGGGGTCGCCTCGTTGTCCATCGGGATTTGAAGGACGACTCTTTTGACAAATTTGACTACCCTTTATATGCAAGAAAGAAGGGAAATGGGGGCATTTCCAGGTTGGACCAGAAGAAGGCGACACATACCATTGGAATAACAGATGTAACGGGAGGCAACCTGAGCAGCAGTCATGACAAGAAAGAAGGGAAAAGGGGGAATTTCCAGGTTGGACCAGACGGAGGAGGCGACCTGAGCAACAGTCGTGACAAGTCACCAATGAAGCAAACAATTGGACCGTGTATGATGGTCCAAAGAGTGACTGTCTTTTTCTTTTCTTATTTTTATAAAGTAATATTTTATTGCTGTACAGTACTAAGGCAGTACTGTAGAAAATTACAAAAGCACCAAACAGCGACTGTCTGTTGCCCGGGAATACTAATTAATTATGACCAGTCATGATGACTTTGCCAAGATTGATGCTATTAATAAATGATTCCAATTCCTCATTCCAAGACAAGACAAGTATTCACTGGTAATTAGAAGTAATAGGATAAGAATTAGCGGAATATCAAGTTATCCTACAGTATTGAGCAACAACAACAACATACCAGTATATTCCCGCAGACTTACCCCTACGTTGGGAGGTAGAGAGGCTGTTTCCGACCGACCCTCGGCTCAAGAAAAGGCATTTCAAAGAAGGCCAGACAAGAATTAACAGAAGTGAGGAAGTCATCGCAAAATACAATCGATAGCATGATAAAGCATTATGAAGAAAGGGAACAGTAACAACAGCAAACTAATACAATAATCAGAGTACAAGAGACAGCAGATAGTAACATAAATTACTGGGTGTGTAAGAGAGAATGTCAACTCAAATAGCTTTTCTACCTCAAAATCAAGTAATGGTGGACCATGTTCCGACAGTAACGAGGCGTTCAATAGATTATAAAGGCTACAAGTTGCCACAAAGGCTACATCATCTTGATCCCTCTTGTACCTGAAAATCGAAAGCTTTCGTTGTTACAGAGCCCCAATGCCCCCAACAGATACAACAAACAATTTCTCCCAAAGTATCACTCGCATTTCTAAGTTTAAAAAAGGAATTAGCACAAGCAAGGAGCTAATCATTTGACATCAGAGATATTCACAGCATTTGAAATTATATGTTTTCTTGAAACATAGCAGTCCAGTGTATGTCTTACAGTTCCAATATAGTTGGAATAAGTCTTGGCAAAGCTGCCTTCAGCTGCGTTCTAGTAATAAGACCAACCATCTGCCCTAATGCTTCCACAGAAGATAAGCGAACCTGAGAAAATAGTATGTCAGGAAACCAAACTTCCTTTTCCCTTGCCTAATTCAAAATGAGCAATAAATGTACTGGAATGGAAGGACAACAAAAGAAGTGTAATTTATTGAATACATGAATAGGTGAAAGCAGCTACATATTACTTGCTGATTCAAAGCACCCTTATCTATCATCAATTCGACTAGTTCCAATGTGATTCTTTTTTTTTCTTTTCTTTTTTTTTTTTTTTTTTTTTTTTGATGAAGCAAGAAATTTTACAAGAGGGAAGGAGAATTCAGCTTGGTACAAACAGTGCTAAGCTAGAGCGGAATAGGGCAAGCTACAGGGGCTAAATTCTGCCACCTATATATATAACGATAAAAGACACCTAACTTTAAGAGTGTGGCGAGGAGTTGATAACCCATCAAAGCATTTATGATTCCTCTCGGTGCAGACAGACCAAAATATACAGGCATGGATTATCTGCCAGACATTTTTTGATAACCGTGGTGTCCGGGCTAGCTTGCGCGCACCTCGACCAATTCCACGGGGTACCTACTACCTCCCACCAGCACCAGCTACCAAGTAACTTTGCCTACTAAGTCTTAGATAGATGGGAAGAAATCACCTAGTGGTTTTGTCTCCGCTAAAATTTAAACGTGAAACCTCATGGTTCTCCTCCCACTTCATTGACCACTAAGCCACACCCTTGGGTGCTTTTCTCGTTATCTGTTTTCTTCCACATGCTCTCTTTCTTACCCTCCCTCTTGCCATCACCATCATCACACTTGCTCTCCTAGCTCTCCGTTTAATGTTTGTAAGCAACTTTATGAATTTATCCACAAAATCCTCATGGAAACCCCTACGAATTACCCGAACCCCACAGATTTTCCACTCACTCATTCAGTTATCCATTTCTCCTTATGTGTGACTTCCAAAGGTTGGCTGCTCTACACTGTCCCTTCTCCCCCCATCTTTCTAAGCATTTTTCACCTTGGTCCTCCTCTCCCCATTCTTGCCCTTCTAGAACTGCCACAATGCCTCGACGAGATGACTTCTGAGACTACGTTTCTCCCCTCAGTTCACATTAATGATGTCATACGGGCTACCATGTTTCGAATCGGAAGGAAAGGTAAAACTTTGACAGACGATATTTACTTTTACTGCATTGATATTGTCATTGATTTTTTCCGGTTGGTACTTGCTAAAAGTTAGCACCAAGGTTTTTGTTAAACTCAAACTCATCCGTATATAACTATTTAAAGGGAATTTCACCAAAGAATGCAGGTAGTTTTCCTTAAACAAGAGTAAGTTGACCTCAGTCAAAGGTACTCCACAATGAAAGCAAAGTTGATCATGACACTTGATCGACCATCACGAGAACTTAGGTAGACTTGTAAGAAGTGAAAAGTGAAATGGATGAAGACAGTAACTACATATAAAGACAACTTTTTTAAAATTGTTCTAAAATGAACTGAATAGGCAAACCTTCAGATCCCGTGAAATTGCCCAAACTCTCAATAACAGTTCAAATGCAGAATTCAAGAAGGACCTGCACAGTCGGCGCACTCATATCACCATGAATAACTAAATGAATATCCTCGAAGAAAATCAAAACCAACCAGAAACAGCAAATTGGTCTCACATGATATCAGCATCTACAACTGAAGACTGAGGGAAGTCTACACTGCACTGCCAGCAAGACTGGCACCAACATTTGAATGCTGGAAAAAGTAAAAAACGTAAGTCCCTTCAATGAAAACAAAGGACACAGTTGAGCAGTGAAGTGTAACATAAATTACTAGAACAACTTTTCTCATGAATAAATGACTTCGTGATTTCTTTCTTCTTTTTTTTTCCTTTTGATGAAAAAGGTAAAATGACTTCTTGATTTCTATCCCTCTTTACCAATCATGTGCACTGATATAAACTTTGCAATGAACAGAAGCTTCACTTTCTATCAGAATTTATAGAAGAAAAATGCTCATTGCTTTTAATTAGAAAGCATTTAGGGGTGGTTTCCACAACACTCTGCCATTACTTTCGTCTTGCTTGATGAGTAAATATATTTTAAATTGGAAGAGAAGTGGGGTCTATTACCATTTGCAAAAATTGGCCGGTGGATGTCCCTCACATTTCCAAGAATGGGCACCACTCGTGCCAGTACACCCTTAAGGTGAGGAGTAAACTGCAAAGCTTCAAATATCATAGATGTAGATCAGATAAGTAACTTATGTCATAATGTTAAAGCGACCCACAAAGTATTTGCAAACAAACCGAAAACGAACCATCAGATGATGCAAAGTCTGCAAGAATTTGAACCATGGCTGGAAGCGCTGAATTTGACCCTGAGAGATGGAGGAATATTTCTTCCATCATCTGCCACAGACAATTAAAGAATTAAATTAGAATAAAGAAACTTCAGAATATCAAAAAACAAGAAGAAAGAAAGAGTGCTGGACATACAAGTATTTGTCAGAAAACTGTGCAACAAAAACTAAACAACCAGATATTAATACAAAAGAAGATAACGAGCCAGATCCTTTGTACTTTTTCGGGTGAGACGAGTAAGTTTTTCAAGGAAAAGAAGCATTCTTCTCTGTAATCGGACATTAGCAACTACGACAGAATATACAACTTAGTGTAAATCATCTAGTGCTGAGAAGAATAAAACACTCCCCAGCAGAAAATAACTTCTACCGCATAAGTCTATTCAGAGGGTAATGCATAAACAAATGGAAGTTAGATTAACTATGATTGCCTAATGTACCGCACCAGCTAGAAAGGAATTTCATATGGTCTCATCGATGTAAAGGTGTTCAATATTCTAGCTACCATAAAGGAACAAACATGCAAAAACTCCAATTCACTAACGACAATCATAATGTTCTTGGAAGTTGAGACAGTATGAGATATGTGAAAATTGAAAAACCGTTTTGCTAATGCATTTTTAGTGTGCTCACAATCTCCCCATTCATTCCATCTAGTCAAAGTCAACCCATAATATCACTTTAAGAGCATTAAGATTATTGCTGGGCAGTAAATACAGAGGAGCTCCTTCACATGTTGAATCGACCATGGGTTCTACATCATTAACTGAAGCCACGTTGCACTAAAAGGAAAGTAAGGAGATACATCAGTACCTGACTATGAAAACGGATTCTTTCTATTCTCAAAAATTCTTGCATTTCTTTCTTTCAACAAAAAAGGGCCGGGGAAAGCCTCTATCGAAGTTTGTGATTCTATTTCTGCAACTGTATGTTGGTCCACATGGAAAGAAAAAACAACAACAACCGACCCAGTGTAGTCCCACAGGTGGGGTCTGGGGAAGGTAGATTGTACGCAAACCTTACCCCTGCCTCGAAGAGATAGAGAGGTTGTTTCCGATAGACCCACGGCTTAAGTAAAGCATTTCAAAGAAGAATGAAAAAGGGAATACAAAAATAAAAGCAGTAACAACAACAACAAAAAAGTGTGAAATGGAAAGCAGGACATATCATTCAGAAGAAAGAACGGTAACACAACAAAATAATGCGATAACCGAAACTCAAAAAACACAGGTGGTAACAGAAATCGAAGAACAAGAAACTATGAGATAATATTAATACTGTTAACAAAGTAGATGCAAGTACGACCGTCAACCCTATCCCACAGGAAAGCAAGGGAACGCGCAACTACCAAGTAACCTACTACCCTAACCCGCGACCTTCAAACCCTCCTATCTAAGGTCATGTCCTGAGCTTACCGAGGCCCCTCTCTTAACACTTTAAATTTTTAAATGAGGGGATGCACAAAACTCAACAGAGCTAATATGGAAAGCAATGAATAATTGAGGAGTTCCGCAGCAACTTTTAGTAGTTCGACAAAATCAACTCTACCACAAAGCTCATAATTTTCTATTGACAGTCATAGAAATAAGCAACATGAATGATAAAAGATATGTTCATAAGATAACGTTCTCTCTTGTAGAATCTATTTTCATAAAGACAAAAGAATATATATATTAGAAAGCACAGATTACATTCGCTCTACTAAAAATCTATTTTCATAAGAAAAAGAAAAGCACACACTCACCAGATCGGGCATATGTGAACCAATTGATACAAGTACACCAGCTGCAGCTCTTTGCCAGTCAGCATTAAGTTCCTACAATGAGATCAAACTAGTTGTTAGAGTAATATGAATATTACCAGCGTTGCACAGGACATAGAGGAGGTAAAATTGACACCCATTATACAAATAAGGAAGTACGAAACCCACATCAAACAACATGGACAAAGAACCAACTCTGACACCAATCAAAATTATGGTGGATAAAACTAATAAATCCACAATAAGGGAACACAAAACTAGTAGTTATAATCATTATAGTTACCTTTATCCCCAAAAAAAAAAAAAAAAAGTAGCTATGATCATAACAAGTCCAGCCAATCCTCGGAAACGAACAAGAAAGAACAACCAGCATACAAAACATCACATTCGATATTCCAATAAGGTGACATTATACTTGAGGATATAACAAAATAATCAATCTCCACCAAAGACCCTAAATTGAAACTTTAAACTGCTACATGTTGATTCCTAGGACATCCGTTCATGACAAACGGATGCAAGGGTCCAACAGCAAGTTTGTCCAAACCAATTGTCAGGGACGGAGCCAGGTGGAGGCAAGGAGAATCCCCTTCGCCAAAAAATTACACTATATATACATGGTTAAAATTATTTTTTATGTATATATACTAGATGTTGAATCTCTTGGCATCTTCGTGTATTTACTTCTTTATATATTTGAACCCCCTTAGTGAAAATTTGGGCTCCCGCCACTGCCCACTGCTTTCTCCTCAACCTCTATATAAAAACTTGGAAATTTTTCAAAGATACTTCTGTATACTAATTCTGCACCCATGTCACAGAAAAGCGTAAAATGATGAACCTGCCTTTGATTAGTGAGCATGGTGACATAGCTCCTGCTCCAATTGTTAAATCAAATTGTAGCATAAATTTAGTATTCCCTCGGTTTCAATTTGTTTGTCTTACTTTCCTTTTAGTCTGTTTCACAAAGAATGTCACTTTCTATATTTAGTAACTCTGTACATCCAACATCGCACATGGCATATTTAAGACCACAAGATTCAAAGGGCATATTGGTACATTAGACACATCTTCAGTTTAAGACCACAAGATTCAAAAGTCTTCTTTATTTTCTTTAACTCCATGCCGAGTCAACCTAAGATAAACAAATTGAAACGTTGGGAGTAGTTTGGAATTTTTCGAAATACATATGTATGCTAATTTTGTACTCATGTCCAAAAAAGCCTAAAATCATGGATCCGCATTCGGTTAGGAGCCTGGTAACGTAGCTCCTACCCTAGCTGTTATATCAAATTATAGCATAGATTTATTAATAAGTGCAGTTTCCTTTACCTTTGTTGAGATCACCTCAGAGGTGGCAATTTTGGCCAACTTTCCAAGATAATTAGGATCAACATCTCCCTTATCCAAAGCCTGAATTGCCACTGACATCACTTGAAATAAACCAGCTATATTTCCAAACCTCTGAAATCCAAAAAATCCCAATTAACAACACTACAATAAAATATCTAAGAGATAATGGTCAAAAACACAACTGAATTATCACTTTTTCACGAGTTTCATACCCCATATCAGTTGTTCCCTTTCCCATACGTAAACTATCACCATCTGTGTATTAAAACAAACCTAGTTGAGTAGATGGTGCTAGTTCAGGTAGAAAATATCAAGGTGTGTTTTAATACGCAGATGGTGATCATTCAAGTAGGAAAAAAGGAACAACTGATAATTGGGGTGTGAAACTCACGAAAAAGTAATAGTTCAGTTGTGTTTTTTACAATTAACTCAATATCCAAGTAATGAACAAACAAAAAATCAGATTCCAGTACAGTACCCGTCGTCCACCTCTTGATACTGTTAAGCAACAATCAAGAACCAGAAGTGGGTTTCTGTAAAAACACCAAATACAATAAACTCAAAGTGACCCACAAAAACAAAACAAAAAAGAGACTTGGAAACATATAAGTAGGAAGTGGACATACAAGAAAGTTATCTCCTTTAGAGCAGCCATTGATGATTCTCGTACAATTGGTGAATCGTCCGCCAATGAACATACCAGAACTTGAACTGCCTCTATAATAACACAACACCCAATAACCCAAAACAACAAAAATTAAATCCAATCCAAAAAAGAAAGAATTTTTAACTTGAACTGCCTCTATAATATCACAAGATCAATAACCCAAAGGAACAAACAAATAAAACCAATACCAAAAAGAAAGAACTTTTGCTGTTACCATTATCAAAAAAAAAAAAAAAAAAATTGTTAACTTGAAATGCCTCTATAACACGACCCCAATAAACCAAAGTAAAAATAATTAAATCCAATTCAAAAAAAGAAAGAATTTGTTAACTTGAACTGCTTCTATAACACAACCCCCCCAAAACAGCAAATAATTAAATCCAATACCAAAAAGATAGAATTTTTAACTTGAACTGCCTTATAACACAACCCCAAGAGTAAAAATAAGTAAATCCAATACCAAAAAAGAAAGAAATGCCTCTATAGCACAACTCCAATTACCCAAAAGAACAAGTTAGTAAATCCAATACCAAAAAAAAAAAGAGTCTTTAACTTGAACTGCCTCTATATTAGCACAACCCCAATAACCAAAAAGTAAAAATAATTAAATCCAATACCAAAAAGATGGAATTTTTAACTTGAACTGCTTCTATATAACACAACCCCAAAAGTAAAAATGAACTGCCTCTATATAAATCCAATACCAAAAAAAGATAGAACTTTTTTAATTACCCAAAAGAACTGCCTCAAAAAGAAATTATTTTTAATAACACAACCCCCCCAGTAATCCAATCAAAAAAAGAACAATAAATAAATCCAATCACAAGTAAAAAAAGAAAGAATGCCTCTATACTTAAACAAAATGAACAAATTAAACCATTCTCAAGTAAAAGAAAAAAAAAAAAAAAAAAAAAAAAAAAAAATCTTAACTTGAGCTGCCTCTATAACACAGCCCCAAAAACTAAAAATTTTAAAATAAATAAATCCAATACAAAAAAGAATAATTAACTTGAACTGCCTCTATATTAGCACAACCCCAATAATCCAAAAGAATAAATAAGTAAATCCAATACCAAAAAGAAAGAATTTTTAACTTGAATTGCCTCTATAACACAACACCAATAACCCAAAAAGCAAGAATCTTTAACTTGAATTGCCTCTATAACACAACACCAATAACACAAAAATATCCAATCCAAAAAAGAAAGAATTTTTAACTTGAATTGCCTCTATAACACAACACCAATAACCCAAAAGTATCCAATCCAAAAAAGAAAGAATTTTTAACTTGAACTGCCTCTATATAACACAACCCCAATAACCCAAAACAACAAATAATTAAATCCAATACCAAAAAATATAGAATTCTTTAACTTGAACTGCCTCTATAATAACACAACAACCAATAATCCAAAAGAGAGAAAAATAATTAAATCTAATACCAAAAAGATACAATTTTTTTTAATTAAATTGAATATTGGGAAAAAGGGTTACCAGCAGCAGGTACATAATTGCCAGAACTGGAAGAAGCCATTAATTTAGGAGATCGTCAAAACAGAGGAAAAACTAACCAAAAACAGAGTTGTAAAAAAAAAAATGAAAGAAGATACAAGTAGAGAGAAAATGAACCAAAATGGTTCCTTATGTTTGAAAGTAGGTTCAAAATAGTACCCTAATGTATACACTGAATAGTTTTGGTACTTTTAAATTGGGCCAAAAGTTAAATATTTTTAGTCTTTTGTTAAATATTTAACAATTTGACGAAAATAGGGAGAAAAAATAATTAACTATAAACACTTAGGACCCGTTTGGCCATAAGAATTATTCACTTTTTTAAAAATTAGCGTTGGGCCATGAAAATTCCAAATACAACTTGAAGTTGTATTTGGAATTTGTAAAACAAGTTTGTTTTTCAAAATTTTCACTTTTTTCACAATCAAAACAAGTACATTTCAACAAAAAAATATTATTTCAAAAACTATGGCCAAACACAACTCCAACTTCAAAATTCCAAAAAAAGTGAAAAAGTTTTTGATTTCTATGGCCAAACGCCTACTTAGAAAGTCTCATCAAATTTTAAAATATGCAACATAAAAAACTGCACTAGACACTATGCCAACATACGTAGTGTAATATCACAAGTGGGTCTCGACAGGGTAGAGTATACGCAGACCTTACACCTACCTTGAGAAGATAGAGGATAGAGTGTACACAGATCCTCGACTCGAGAAAAGCAGAAACAACATCAGAAAACTAAAGCAGAAGAGACAACAATAATAATAATTGAAACTAAAAATAAGAAATATGCAAATACTAAAATTAAAATACAATAATACAATTAGCAAAACTTACACCTGAGTTGAATTAAATTCTACAAATATATCAATAACCGCAAAAAACTAAAAAAAAATTGTACTCTATATTCATAGTTTCCGTAGGACTAAAAGCATTAACTTTGGATAACTTAAAGGACTAAAATTGTTCAATGTAATATGTAAGGGACTATTTTTAAATCACCCTCAAACCATAAGGGAACATTTTTGTGATTTCTTGTACAAGGACAACGAAGCAACAGATTGTACTTACAGATCTGTAGAATTGACAGGTGTTGTGTGCATGTGTAAAAGGCTAATGTAATGTAATTACGTTAAAAAATGAAATTTGGATTTTATTGTTAATTTTTCTTTTTGACGTTATAAATATTGTCAAAGGCTAAAATTATTGCATCACTAGAGTTAAAAAGTATTTGAAGAAATGCTTTATTAACCGTCCATGGAAAATTCATTTTATTTTATGGTGAGATCATATAATTAGGCCTATGCTACGTGGGTACGGTCAAACTCGTAATATTTATTTATTTTACTTTATAATCAAGAAATAGGCCAACTAGCACTTTAGATAATGTTAGTTTCCCTACCTTTCTCCACTTACGTTGATATGGATAAAAAGGGTGATCATAGCAACTACAAATATTATCAAAAATATTATTCAAATACTTTTACGAGAGTTTATCGAAAACATCAGAAAACAACAATTTTTTTTTTTTTTTATAAACCTGTGACATTGAAAAAATAGGAAAAGACTTTATAGAAGAATTTTAAGTTTAAAAGAAACCAATCAACCTGATTTACGAATCTATTGTAAAATCAATGAATTCTACAAATTTAGGAAGAATGGGGATTGTAATTCATTTTCTTATAATGACAAGCCGAGCAGCTCGACTAGAAGAAATAGGTGGATAAATTTTGCATTATATTGATCCTTTTATTAAATTAGAAACTTCCTACTTGTAAGTTTGTGAAAAAGACAAAACAATATTGTCTAATTATCTTTCTTGCAGATCTTGTATTGCATTCTTACCCAGAGCAAATTCCTATTTGGGCACCAGATTGTCCCCTTTGGGACAACTAAACAAAAAGACAATTCTAAAATTTGGTAGGGAAGAAGAAATATGCTCGAGCAATAAAAAATAAAAATAAAAGAATTCTGAAGAAAACCTTAAAAGTTGCCTAATTGGACATCACAGAATTTCAAAAAATAAATGAGAAGAAGTTCTTCACAATTACAAAACTAGAACATGTAATGGACTCAGGTTGCTGCTAAGAATCCAAATTTCTCCTCTAAACCTGACCATTTGAACGTTCTATTATCAGTACAAAGCTCTTGTCATTTAAGAAATGGCATAATACATAAATATGCCCTCAATATGCCTTCCAACTTTGGTTGTGCACATTAGGCACCTCAACTCGTCTCCGCTTTGTCAGTTGAACACTCCTACTTACAAAATAATCATCTAGACACCTTCAAAATTTGTGTCTCGTCAGTGCCACATCGGCATTTGTGTTTACGTGTTCAACTTTGTACAAGTTGAGGTGCCTACTTGTGCACACCAAATTTAAAAGGCATACTTACTAGTTGAGGCCAAGGATTTGAGGTCCTGTTTATGTATTATGCCTTAAGAAATCAACACCATCATGGTTGCAAGTCAAAATGATTGGTATAATGAAGCAATTGCTAGTTAGGACTATAAAAGTCTTTGCAACTCAATAACCAAAATTGTATACAAATATTGTACCAAAACTTAACCATAGTTGCTGAAGCTGTATGACCAAAATTGTTGCCCCTCACCCCTCCTCCAGATGGAACTAAGAAGTGAAGGCATATACAAAGGTACAAACATAAGGTTACAAGTGCAGTTGACGTTATAATCATGACCAAACATGCCCTCCGTCCGACTTCTTCTGTTTCTTCTTTCTCTTCTTTTCTTGTTTTGTGTCTGCTCTTTCTTCAATACGTTTCGTGCTGTGTGAGCGTATCTCCAATAATTTAGTCTTTGCATCTCGAAATGGAGCATCCGACTTCGAAGACAACATTTGCTGAGGACAACAGAAATAGTCTATTATTCACATCCTCATGAACTTGGAAAAGAGGCTGACAAAATCAAAATCACAAAAGACCTACCATGAAATGATCCATTGCAGCAAGTGTGAAACCAATGGTATCTTTGCATTCCTGTAGTAGTCAAGACATGAATCCATGTCAAAAATAGAATCCCCTACGAGGACACTGGTTCTCCAATTACAAGCTTAATTTATAAAAACGGAAAAGGATAAAAAATGCCCCTAAGGCCTAAAGTACGCAAAACTCACAACTTTTGCCCTCCGGTAATAGTTTGGCCCAACCATGCCCCTGCCGTTACTTGTTGGGCCAAAATGCTCTTGTTTCACACAAAACTTATTTGGACCTACATGCGTAGTTTAAGGGCATATCTGGACCTACACGCATCCTTTAAGGGCATATTTGGTCCAATTTAGTTCCTAACTGAATCTATGCAACTTGTGAAGTTAAAATCTGTATAAAAAGATAGTATAATGGGGTGAGGTGTGCAGGTAGTGGAAGTCATAGACATGGTTGAACAGTTTTAAAATTGAGAAAAGAAAAAAACAAGAAACATCCACAAATTTGCTAAAATCTCTCCAAAAGTCATGCCAAATGTACTCATCGAACTTACCTTGACTCTTGCATGAAGACCAATTTTTAGAAGGGTCAAGAGGGGTCTGGCAGAGACAGTTGAAACCAGTTGGTGATGATGTAGTTGCAATAGCAGTGTTGCTACCCTACAAACAAGCTCCACCTGCAAGAACGGTAGAAGGATAACTACCGTGAAATTCAAGATTGGACATAGCTTGTAAACAGCAAAGACGGGAACTTCATTCCAGCAAAGCATACTTTGTACAATTACAAGTCCGAAAACATAATACTACCTACTTGATGTTGACTCTGCAAAAATTTGCTGATTGCTACTTACTTTATACAAAAAACAGAAAAAGAACAGTTGATTGCTACTGTAATTACCCATTCTCCACTCTTTCGGAGACTGACCTTAATATGAGAAGATTCTACTCAATTTTCTTGTTTTCAAAAGCTCAAGCACAATATTTGTGTTTCATAATATAAATGCAACAAATTCTACATCTCCTTGAAAGAAAATATTAACCTTATCTGGTATAGAGATCCAATTCTTCAGGTACGACAAGAGCTCCAAAGCATCAGAAAAGGGTAAAGCCTGCAAGGATTACTTAAAATATAATCATATATATATAAGACAAAATCAAAATTGACGGGGAAAAAAACCATTTAAACTCAATTGAAAAGCGAAATTCAAAGAGATACCAAATGTTAATATGTGTAAAGCTTGGACAGTTGAATTACGGATTCTGTGGGATTGAGTAGGATAACACATTATTGGAGTGACATATACAACCCACAATTCGACCATTAGGGCGATTAGAATAAACTAAAGCTAAGTTTTTCAACGATGTCATTCTACAAGACGCTAACACATGTTAGATGATATGATGTAGGAAAATCTTGGGGTGTCCGAAGTCGTTCTTTTCTGGGTGACACATGATGTAAGCAATGGCCACATGAGGTAATTTGGGATGCCTTCAGAGCGGATGGATTCGAGGCACTATATGAATTTTGAGTAAACCACACAAACTCAGTTAAGTTTTGTGCCAAAGATGCCACACAACCTTCCACATCCATCAGAAGTTAAATAGGACGGACAATAAGCTTCACATTTATCAAAAACAAACCTAACCCAGGGCCCACATTTAGGCACGATGTCTCCAAGTAACAACTTTGCAAACTTAAGCTCAATAAAATATGCATGGTCAAAGCTTTAACCTCAAGTGTATGGAATCGCCATGATGACATTTGAATTGAAACAGTTAAATAACATTTCAGGTCAGGAAATAATTACTGAGAGAAAACTGATTTCCTAATTAAAACGAAATCTTTACTTCAAAATAATCACTTACCAGCAACGTTTGCTCCAGATCATTAGTATGAACACTAGATAATGCACGAAGAACATAATCAGAAGGAGAAAGTCCAAGCATGAGAATATTCGGCCTGAATTCTGAAACTCTGCCCTTTGATTTGTCCTCCTACATGTAAAAATAGTATTCGCCATTCAAGAAATTACCAAGTCAAAATTTATGATAACACTTTCCTTTTATATTAAAAGAATAATTAACTAGCCACTTATTACCCTCCACGTCCAATCACCCAGTTCCAAAGAAAAAGGAGACCAAGGAAAAAACACATATATTTAGATAACCACCTCTTTTGAAGACCTTTATTCAGTCAGTTTCTCTATAAAAATCTTGTTCGTCAGTTTCACTGAAAATATTTTGGATAATTTAAAATCATTTTATCAATGCTGTATCAAGTAGGTTTCGGTCTATACAAAAAGATTATATCAAACCTAAAACCACTCTACTTAATTTCATTCTTTTTCCAGGGAAAGAAGAACAGTAAGAAGATGCCTCCAGGTAAGTGGAAAGGAAACCTCATGTTCAGCAATTCGCTTCAGTTCCGCATCTGCCATGTCCAGGGCTTCAATGATAGAATCTGTAGCAGTAAGAGTTTCTTGAGTCTTTTTCCCCGCTAATGCCACAGCTCCCTCCTCTGGAAGTTCTTCCTTTGGTCCATACTTGTTCTCGAATCCATTGTCAATGTCTGATTCAAACATCTCTTCCAATCTCTCCTCTTTCTCTTCCTGCAAATCCAAGTAGCAAGTCATAATTATTTGCTTAAACTGTCTAAAGCTGATGCAGTATTTCAGGCATTAACACAGAATACCTCAAGAAAAAGTCGTTCTTCAGTACGATCCCAACGGCGTATGGACCGATCATGAGATCCTGTGACAATAAAATCACCAAGGTTGCTCATAGCAAGACACCAAACTTCAGCATGGTGACCTTCAAGGGTTAAAAGCAACTCAAACTTGTCAGCATCCCAGTACTTCACCAAGCGATCTTTCCCCACAGTAAAAAAGTAATGGGTTTTGCGTACAAACTTAACTCCCATAACGCTGCCATGATAACAGAGTATCAGCATTTGTTAATTGTAAAACGTTACCCAGTTGAATACTAGATTACTTAATACTGTAATCAAAGCACCTATCAGCATGCGCAAAAAGTGACTTATGACAATCCCCGAAGTCTAGACCCCAAATTTTCACATTTTTGTCCGCAGAGCCACTGACAAGCAGATACTCATCTGAAGAAATATCCATACACAATACAGGCAGCTTATGACCGTAGAGTGAAAGAAAGAACTTGAGTGAATCCATATAGTAGACCTGAAAACATATGGACGTCATAAGTATTAGGACTAAATATCAAATGTATCCTTTATCAAGATTAAAGGCTAAAATATTGAGAAATGACTAGGTGTAGTTATGAAAATTGCTTTTCTTCTATTCCATAAGGTTAGAGGACGCCGGTATAGCATCAAAATAGTAAATAAGGAGCATGGGTAAGCCAATGATTAAAATTAAACTCAGAATTGGGCAGAAAAATATATGGGCTATGGCGAACAATGACAATTGCAAAGCCTTAGGGAACTGATAGGACAAGCAGCATTTGTTTCTCAAAACATGGGTACCAAATAATGTTTCCACCCACCATCTTAAGGAACTGAAAATGAAAAATGCAGTTGACTGTTGTAGGCAATATTCCTATCACCGTCGAAGAGCTTAACTTGAAGGGGGGATAAAAAATGTTACACCAAGATATTCAGATAATTTCACAAATACTTTCATGAAGAATACTTCCAAGTC
Source organism: Lycium ferocissimum (assembly GCF_029784015.1). Taxonomy (NCBI): domain Eukaryota; kingdom Viridiplantae; phylum Streptophyta; class Magnoliopsida; order Solanales; family Solanaceae; genus Lycium; species Lycium ferocissimum. The sequence goes on along the minus strand of NC_081346.1, from coordinate 72,772,470 downwards.
CCGAGAGATGAGAATTTCTAACTTTAAAGCTGTTCTGCAGAAATCATAACATGGACAATTCAAATAAGTTAGACTGTTACCTTTACTGTGCTATCCAACAAGGCAACAGCAATAAATTTACCATCAGGGCTTGCAGCAACGACTAGAACATCATCATTCATTTTTAAGCTCCTTGTGGGAGATGCAGTTAAATGCTTAGACCCCTGTATATCGATAAATAGAGCCCATCATTATTCACCAGCAGGAATAGAGGTTCTCTTATCAGAACAGAAACTAGTGCATGTCAGAAAACAAGAGCATGGTTGTAAGAATCCCTTTTGTATCAAGGATTTGACATATTTATACCAGACAAATGCCAAGTCAAATGAGAACTTCAGTATGATGATCACTTCCATAGAAATACTAAAGTACAGCAAAATCAGTTATTCTATGCTACTATTTCTTTTGTTTATAAGCACTATATAGCCCCTTTTTTAATTAATAAGTATAAGAGCACCATTATAGCTGTTGAGCAATTATATTACTATGTGGTTAAGTGTAAATAATCTTTTTCATAGGAATCCAAGGATCTCTCTCCTAAACCATCCAACATGAAATCCTAACATTTGGAATCAACATGCAGATAACAGCACTACATTGTCAAGAAGGATGGAGATGCAGAGTAATTTAGCATGAGATATCCGTGTATTGGCATATGTTTTTATATAGAAAAGTTAGATTACGCACTTCGCCAGCCTTTTGCACCATTTGAAATTCCCAGAATTTAATGTCATGATCGGCGCTGCCAGTGAGAAAACCTGTTCCATCTGGAGTTAAGGCTATTGACTGAACAGAACCGCCATGGGCTTCCACTACTTCCACACAAGTACCGCTTCTAACGTCAATAAATTCCAGGGTCCCACCTTTTGTACCAACAACCGCATACTTGTTGCCTGGAACAAACAGTCCACAGAGACCATATCCTGAATCAATTGTGCGCAGGCAAGAACCAGTAGTTGGGTTCCATATTTTAATTGCACTGTGACTAGTCGACATCAAAAGAGTGTTATCTGAGCTGAGAGTAACACTTCTGACATCAGCGCGATGCCCCTGAAGCTCAATAGCACTCAATTTAGTAGTTGAACTGCTTTCTATAGCATGAAATTCCAGTAAATTATTGTTCAAAGACAATGCTAAGGTAGCCAGTGAATTCTTTGAAGTAACTGGGGAGAATGAAATTGAGGAGATCTTCTTTCCAGCCCGTAGGGTCTGATGAATCTTGAAGATATCCGAGACTGTAACAGCAGGATTGCTGCCTCCTTCAGCTCCAATATCTATCTCTCCGTTTTCCGTTGCCTCCAAGCCTTCTTTGGCAGCTTTCTTCTCCTTCTTTCTACTCATTCTTCTTTTCGCTTTGCGTTTAGATTCAGTCTCGTCCAGCACTCGGAATACTTCCACTGTCTTCCCTGCAACTTGACAAGCCAGCAGGTTTCCAGACTTGTTAAACCTCACTGTTGCAACTCTATCCTTGGTTTGGCGCTGAATTTCACCAAATGACTTCAGTACTTCCCATTTGTTTTTGGTAGGCAAGTCCTTATTTACATCTGTCTCGCTCTTGTTAACAATCAGTTGTCCATCAGCTAAATCATGCTTTATAGTGTAAAAACGAAGCTCAGGGTCAGCAGAACCAGTGACCAGATATCTTTCCTCGGGGTCAATATCTATGGACCAAATTTCAGTATGATGGCCACTTATAATCTGCATGCAATGTTGAGTATCAAGATCCCATACCCTCAAAAGCTTGTCCTTAGAAGCCGTTACCAGTTTTTTGCCAGAATCTAAGAAAACGAGATCAGTAACCTGCAACACAGATGGCAATGGAACAAAATTAGAACTTCACAAGTAACACATGATGAAGTCAGTAATGAAAAATGTGTTATGCCAGTATGCCTAGTTTGAAGATAGTATGAACCTGATCACGATGTCCCCGAAGGCGAAACAGGCCTGTCTCACCCACCACATCCCATAAAATAACGTCATTATCTTTGCTTCCTGATGCTAGTAATGATCCAAGCTTATTGTATCGAAGGGCCGTCACAGCCCCTTTATGCCCATTCAGTGTGGTTTCACATATCCCTTTCTCAGAATCCCAGATTCTAATGCTTCCTTCAGCATAACCACTTGCTATCTGCAATTAAGTCCAATTTGTCACTACTAAAACAATGAATACAAGTCATAAGTTTCACAATCTTTTCCTATGAAATAAACCACTATAACAAACAAATATATTGATTCTGACCCAACAAACAGAGCACAAAACATTGACCTCAGAACACATCTTGACATTTTAACTTTCCTGCCCTACATCCAAATTATTTTCTATAACGCCTTACATTTTAACAAACAACTATATCTTAGACGAAAGAGTAGCATGACCGCAGAACCTGTATCACTACAAATAAGTCATACAGGAAAAGTTTTTTGTCTTAATAAAACAAGAAATCCGTTGTTTTCAGGTTTGAAACTCAATGGATAATGAAATCGCTCCTCTACGATTCTCCACGTAAATACCAGAATTGGTTAAACAATCTTGACGCAAAACACGTGATGTGCCCACACAACACATCATGCACTGTACACCACCTTTCCTATTGAACCAAAGCCCTAGGGACATACAGGAAATAATACTTACCTGGAGAAAATCATACTTGAAATAATTTTTCCCCATTTACCATACGCGTACCAGAACTTATCCAAAAATCAAATACACCTCAATCACAGACTAGTTGGGATTGGTTATATAAAACCTTCCAATAATTGAGAACACACGACCTAATGTAAGTGAAACAATAACAACTTAATAACTCTCAACTAGTATTGCCCAACACTTAAACGCCTTGAATCAAGCTTTTACTATAAGACATGCTATGTTTTCTTCCCCATCGCTAGTAGGTTGATGATCGAGTATATGCTTTCATTGTGTTATTATCTTAGCTAGATTTTAGGTCATTAGCAATAACTTTATGATGTTACGCCTACCCCATTCCTTTTTTAGCACCCATTGTCTGCACCATTTCTACTGCAACAGCACGTCTGTGAAAGACATGACCAAAGAACAAAAAAACAAGTACCACCTCTCTATAAAAATCATCCTTTATAATAACATTTCACTATAAAGGCCAAATTTTGTGGAACCGATTTTTCATGTTAATTTATATTATATATATATATTCTCTATAACAGTGTTTCACTTTCATACTTTCTGTGTCCAAAACTGCTTTGAAATGCTTTCCTTTTCTTTATTTCTTTTTGGGTCTATCGGGAACAACCTCTCTAACTCCACAAGGAAGGGGTAAGGTCTCCGTACACACTACCCTCTCCAGAAACCACTTGTGGGATTACACTGGGTTTTCGTCGTTGTTGTATTCTCTATAAAAGCATTTAGCTATAGCAGCCAAAATATATCAGAACAAACGAAGTTGTTATGGAGAGGTCTAACTGTATCAAACAAAACAACATAGCAATTACAAATACAACTGAAATTTAGCAATTGTCTCTAACACTATAAATACACAGATACTGAAAAATGCAGAAAAAGCAGAGCAATTGGTATCGCCTGCCACATAGACTGCTTGAACCAAGCTTTTATTACAAGACGAGATATGTTTCCTTCCCCCATTGCTAGTAGGTTGATGATGGAGTGTGTGCTTTGATTGTGTTATTATCTTAGCTAAATTTTAGATCATTCGCGATAACTTTATGATTTTACGTCTCAAATTATTACGAATAGGTCTTTCTAATGATAAATAAGTATGGACTCATTCGCTCATAGAAAATGGGATCAACTCCCCCATTTGCGTATTGGTACTTATCGAGTATAGAATAAATCTGCTTCTCTTTGTTCCTACGAACAGAATTGTTCCATTATTACCAACAGAATAGAACACCCTTGTTTGGAAATAATCGACTGAACCCCGTCCCTTTTTTAGAACCCATTTTTCATGTATTTTATAACGAATATTTTCTATAACAGCAGTTCGATATAGCAGCCAAAAAATACCAAAACCAACGACTTTTGTATAGAGAGGTCTAACTGTATCAAACAAAGCACTATAGAAATGACAGATACAACTGAAATTTAGCAATTATCTCTAACACCCGTAATAAAATGATTTACAATTGTGACTTATACTACTCCCTCCGTCTCAATATATGTGATACACTTTCCTTTTTAGTCTATCCCAAAAAAAATGATACATTTCTATATTTAGAAATAATTAAACTTAAAACTTCCCCTTTTACCACAACAACAACATACCCAGTATATTCCCACATGGTGGGGTCTAGGGAGGGTAAAGTGTACGCAGACCTTACCCCTACCCAGGGGCGGAGCCAAGTGTAACCGAGGGGGATCCGAACCCCCTCGGCAGAAAATTACAGTGTATATTGAAGGTTAAAATTATTTTTTTATGTATATATGGTAGGTATTGAACCCCCTTGGCTTCTTCGTATGTTTACTTCTTCATATTTTTGAACGCCCTTATAGAAAATCTTGGCTCCGCCACTGCCCCTACCTTGGGAGGTAGGAAGGCTGTTTCCGATAGACCCTCTGCTCAAGAAAAGGTGCCATGACAACAATAATAATAATAGGCAGTAATAGCAACATACAATAAGATTCATATAAAAAAAAAAAGGGAAAAGTGATTTACATGGGATGATGAAGAAGAGGAAGCAATTGATGTAACAGCAAGTGATGGTCCTTTTGAATTTGATGAAGGTAAAGGAGTTAGTGTTTTGGTACAAACACCTTGTCTAACATGCCATATACCTATTTTCTCTAAGGCAGCAGCTAACAAGTGTTTGCCAGAACTGTCATAAGTAATGTTTGATTCACCTGATACTATTACTCCAAATGATAATGCTGGTTCATAACGGAGGTAAGATTTCACCATTTGCTTAACTGTGTTTGAGTAATGGTGTTCAAGTTTGATGCGGAAGTACAAGTGGAACTGGCTAGGGTTTATGGTTTAAGCTTTTTCTCTTTTACTTTTCTATGTTTTTTTTCTTTCTTTTTAATCAAATCAAGTAGTCTTTCATTTTTTGTTCTTCCCTAGAACCTATTAATTTCGGGGTCAAACCCCTACTCAATTAAAAATTTAAAAAAACAAATGATAAGGTAAAGTTTCGTAATAAAATTAGGCCTTTAAAACTCTACCTTAAGGAAGAGTTTACAGTCAAACTCTACGTGATCAGGTGGAGTTTTGCCTTCAGGCATAAGCCAAATTTTACCTTAAGGTAAAGGTTTGCATTGAGGTAGAAAAAAATACTCAGTTGAAATTTTATAAAATTCTGCCTTAAGGTTTAACTTTGGCCCGAACATGCCTAACTTTGCTACTAAATTTTGCAAAGCAAAATTTTTTTTCACTGAATAGTTATTCGAATCCTAAACCTCATAATATTAGGCGAAGTATAAAAATTAAAGACGACCAATGTGAGGGCCAAAAATTAAAGACTAGTGCATTGGAAGGACAATACGCACAAACAAAAAAGCATTTGGATTGACAAGATTCGAAAACTTTGTCAGTAGAAAATTGGGTTGGACATGGACTTACTTGGGCCAACCATCTGATGTGACCCCTAGCCCAATGTTTATAGTAAGTTATGCCTTTCGATTCATGATCTTTTCGGGGTCATTTGCACTTTTTTCCCCTTTTGTGCTGGCCTTTAATCTTTGTCCTTCAAATGGGTTGGTCTTTAATTGTCCTTCAAAATCGAACTTATGTTTATAGGAGCATAGGTTAACTCAAAATATACACAAGTTATGTCAGCTCCCTTAAAGAACTTATGTCCTTCTAGGCATAAGTTTGATTTTGATGGATAAAAATTAAGGACCACCTCACTTGAAGCATAAAAATTAAAGACCAGCACAAAATGAACAAAAAATGCAAATGACCCAAAGAATTTTAAGGCAAATTATATCTTATAGACAGACTTTTCGTGAAACTTTGCCTTACGATTTTTTTTTTTTTTTTGAGTGAGCTGGGTTCGAACCCTGAATCTTGAGGTATTTTCGGCCACTTTTGTAACATCCCGTAAATCCGAGATAGGTGTGAATGTATGAATCTAGTATAAAGGTGATATTTTAGCTATACGAATCCATGCGGGATGAACTCGGGTGATAAACAGTCATTTTGAAGTCAAACTAAAAAGTGAAGTTCTTAAGGCCTTCTAAATTCATCTAAGTCTGAGACTGTATGTACTTACGACCAGTTTTCGGGTATTTGCATTAGTAATTTGAGAAAACTCAAAACATAAAAGTTGTAGGCCTTTGAAATACCTTTCCAACCATATATTATGGAGCTCAAACAGAGATGTTTACTATAAGTTATGACCGTTTCTTTGGCGCCGTTGCGCTTTCGAAGTCTTTGCGCGAAGTATCCTTCAGGTGCGCGATCGCTCACCAGAGGCAGTGTTACTGCCTTAGCTGTGCGATCACCTGCGCGAAGTGGGCCTCCAGCTGCGTGACCGCGCACCGACCATGACGTTTTAAGAGCCAAACTTCGTTATATTCATTCCCACTTCGTTTTAAACCAATTTTTCTGAGGTAAAAAACCCTAAAGAAGTCCCTCAAGCCCTAAGGACGAAGCTCTTCTCTCCCAACCTTCAAGATACTTCAAGGTAAGCCTATTTCATGCATTCCAAGTCAATTCTAACAATTATCCTTGTAATTTAAAACAAGAAATTATTGTCCTTAACTTAGGGTTTTCAAGAAAACCCAATTAAAGGGAATTCAAGAGTAGGCTTTTTGGCATTCTTCTTTCAAGTTCGAATTTTTAATACAAGTTGAAACATTACCAAGTATGTAGGGTTGCTATGTACATGTGGAAACATCATTGTTCTTCCCCACGCCTCTTAATCCATAGAGTATGAATCCTTACGAAAACTAGGGTTTCTTCGATACCATGCTCATGATAACCCTAGGTCCATGTCCATGATTATATTATGTATGAATTGCTATTATTCTATCATTATGTTCTTAATAACTCCATATGATTATTGAGAATCAGTCCGTAATTCATGAAAAACCCACACTTCGTATTCCATGGGTTCCTATATGCAAGTTATAAATTATCATGTTATTTTCAAGAAAACACTCTACATGCTTTACACGTTTTCATGCAAGTATATCATGTAACTATATTGTTCAAACCCATGTTTTACAAGCTATTTGATATGAAACCATGTTTATGTTATATCATGTCAGAACATGCCTACAAGTTATTTCATGAAACCATGTTACAAGTTATTTCGTGAAATCATGATTACAAGTTATTTCATGAAAATCATGGGTTTCTTAGCCAACTATATCATGTTCATGTTTTTGGGAGTTGCACGAATTATCGAGAAGGCTCAGATAGCCCGAAACTACGTAGCCACCGTAGGACAAGGATCGCTCCGCCCAGCTAGGACTATTCTTTAATTTTACACTGAATGGATTCATTAGGCACATTACCACCTTATACCCTGGCAAGGTATGGGGACTCTGCTGGTCCCGCGAGGTACCAGACTCCAAGTACCCACGTGGTGATATCTTATTGTCGGTTTACGAAATACTCTCCCTACTTACCATGTTTTACTCATGTTATATATATATATGTATCCGTACTCGTACTCATGTTTCGTATCCGTTTCGGTTCTTATCATGTTATCTCATGTCCCATGTTATTTTATTCAGTTGATTTACATACCAGTACATTCAATGTGCTGACGTCCCCTTTCTATTGCTCGGGGGCCTGCATTTCACGATGCAGGTACTTATATATAGGACGACACATCTGCTCAGTAGGACAGCATTCGTATCAGCTTATTGGTGAGCCCCATCTCATTCGAGGTTTAGTCAACTTTTGTTTTATGATTAGTTATGCATCTAAGGTATCTTTGGGGCCTTGTCGATAAGTATGTTTTCCGGTCGGACTCGTGATAGAGGTTTCATAGACTAGACAAGTCAGTTATGTTATGTCAGACATTCGGAGTCGTATAGCCATTTTGGCTCATTCATGTTATTTTTGCACTCATGTTTAAACAAGTATTTTTATTAAGTATTATGACTTACTACGTTTTATAAAGGCTCATCATGCATTCACGTTATATTCCGCTTATGTTATGCCTCATGATGATTCAGCAAGCCATGTGGTTCGCTCGGTCACATACGATGTAAGGCATCGAGTGTCGTGTTTCGCCCAGACCATGGTTCGAGGCGTGACAACTTTTTTAAGCGAAGGCCAAAAATTAAAGACCAGCGCCTTTGAAGGACAATTCGTGCAAAAAAAAATCCCAACCTATGCAATTACTTGAAACAAATAATTAGCCCATTGGATTGACAAAATTCAAAAAAAAAAAAAAATTACTTGGCATAGCTACCTCTAAGAGGTAATTATTGATAATAACTACCTTTTAATTCATTTATATTTAGTAGCTACAGTAATTTTGTAAATTACCATTCATAACTATACATCAACGGTTGGCCGGGAGTGGTTATTGGGTGTGTTACCTTCCGCCCGCCTTGTGTTCGAACCCGGCCAAGAGAGGTGTCAAAATGAGTTGGTAAATCACCACAAAGGGCCAAAGAATTAAATAGGCGAGGACGGGGTGGCCTTTTTTGAAGAACTGTAAAATGGCGATTCAACCCGGCCACTAGCGGGCGCGAGCTAGACGGGCCGGCCTTTAAGCTTTTTTTCGCCTTCCGAAATAACATTTTCTAATTGATTTTTGGTACAGTTTGAACACGAAACTTTTGCTATATGAAATAGAATCTTCTACCACCCATTCTTGGGCAAATCCATATCGTCGAAGAAAAAATTCAAGAGAACAAATAAAGTATAAATTATTATTTTTAATGACTAATTCAGATCACGTTCAAAAGAAATTAAACATAATATAAATTCTAAGACTAAAAAGTATTACTCCAGTTTCTAATTACTACTTAGTAGTAAGTACATTCTTTTTTCTCATTACTCTTTATCTTTTTGTTTAGTTTACTTATATATTTTTTTTTAAATTAATTAATTTATTATTCTTTTCTAATTAAAGTGGCCGGACTCTCACCCAACCCTCGAGGTGACGGGCCGAGAGAATTTGGGCTTTTGAGCCTCACTTTTATATGGTAAAGAAATCTTCAACCCTACTTAAATAAAGAGTTGGGTTGGGGTAGCGGAGCAAGCCCATATTGACTCTCCCAATGAAATACATTATTTTTCTTACATATTTTTCCTAGCTTCTTCTCAAGCTATAATAAGGTAGTTATTCCTATAAGTTTGGGAAAAAAAAATGTTCGTGGAAAATTGTGTTCAATATTGACTTGCTTGCCAACCATCGGATAAGCTTGATGTGTCATATTCGACTAAACTATATGACTCCTAGCCCATGTTTATAGTGTAAGTAGTTATTCCTATAAGTTTGGGAAAAAAAAATGTTCGTAGAAAATTGTGTTGAATATTGACTTGCTTGCCAACCATCGGATAAGCTTGATATGTCATATTCGACTAAACTATATGACTCCTAGCCCATGTTTATAGTGTAGTTACACCTTTTGATTCATGACCTTTCGGCCTAAATTGTAAGGGTAGCCACTTTTCGGACCCTATTTTGTATGATAGATAGTACTTACTGTTTAGTTGAAATGTAATTTCTTTTTATGCGGAAACACCATAACAATGTCACGGATTTCAAACTTAAGAAAATGAATTTCAGGATACTATTATGATTTTCGAACTCCATGATAGTGTCATGGATTTCAAAAATTGACTAATTTTTCAATGACTTTTGAATTTGTGGTTATTTTCACTTACAAGTCCGGAAATGGCTATTTTTGGATTTTACAATTTTTTCCTGTCTATTTCATGAATGGCGGCTCAATTTTTACTTTACTACACTAAAATCATTAAATTAATTTTAATAACGAAGCTCAACTTTACTAATATATCACAAAAGTTATACTAAATTATTCTTCTTTTTATTTTTCAAATCTCAAATGACGTAAATTCCAAATAACAGACATACCACATGGATATGACAGAAAAAACTGAACTTTTTGTTGTTAGATGTGATCTGAATTATGCATTGAGGGCCACAAGTTTAAATCACAGAAATCTATTATTTTCTTATATATCTGACATGAAATGTGTGTTAATCTTATAATCATGAATATATAGTTGAAGACAACTGTAAAGATTGTTTTCCATAACATGTAGGCCAAAACTAAAAAATTTAATAAGTGGCTCCATTTTGTTTCAATGGCTATTTTTGCAACTGTTTCATTAGTTTTCTGCATCATTGTTTTTAGTGAACAGATGTTCCACTATTTTTTTCCCATGATGATGTCTCTTACCACAAACTCAACATTTTGATTGCTGATAAGACTTGATTAATCAAATTCATTTTTGTGACAGATATGATATGGAAAGAAGAAAAAATGTAATTGGAGAAAAAAGTTTTTAATTTTTTAAATTTGGTGTTTATCCGAATAAAATAAGGAATGCTTCTTTCCTCAAGGATGAATATTTTTCTTCTAGTGAAGTCTTATTTTTAACGAATGCCACGCAAATTTACTTGTCAAATTAAAGGGTGTTCTTTTCTTTATAAACTTATACAATGTGGATTTTGAGAACCTAAGGGTCCGTTTGGCCATGAGAATTTTTCACGTTTTCCCGGAAAATTATTTCACTTTATTTGGAAATCAGCATTTGGCCATAAAAAATTCAAATATAACTTGAAGTTATATTTAGAATTTGGAAAACAACTAAAACCTTATTTTCATTTTTTTCACTTTCATACATTCAAACAACCAAATATTTTTTGCAAAAACTATAACCAAACACAACTCCATCTTGAACTCCAACTCCAAAATTCCAAATAAAGTGAAAAATATTTGGTTTTCATGGCCAAACGCCTACTAAGTTAACCAAAATAGTCATAATTAAATACCAACATGTAACCACCCTACCACCAAGGTGTTCCACTCCACCACACATAAACTCACTGATCTAACTAATTCGAATTCGTGCCAATTGAGGTTCTTCATTTCTAAATTAGAATCCAAGACCTCTATTTAATTAAGGATAGAGATGCCAAACAACCCATCACCAGGGGCGTATCCAATGTTATGGGATTGGTTCATACGAACCTAGCATTTTCATGACGTACTATATATTTTGATGTAAAAACATGTGAACTTTTAACAAATATTAGATTTGAATAATTTTAAAAATATAATAAGCTTAGTATTCAATAATTTTATGATTGAACTCATCAAGTTAAAATTCTGAATTACTTATTAGTAGTAATCGCACCGATCAAATCCCTAAGTACAATATTTTCAGTGTCAAGTATTTTGTGATGATTTTTTAGTCTTTTTACAAACTTTTTTTTTTTTTAGTTTTGTGACATTTTTATAAGAGATCTTCCTTTTTTTTTTACACATAAGAGATCCGTGAAAAAAATTTAAGAGAGCTGAAAAAGATCATTTTCTTTTATTCAAATTATAAGAGCGCAAGAGATTTCATTTCCTCGTCTTTTGCTTTCGTTTTAATTGGTTCATCCCCTCTATCTAAAGGTTGGCTATAATGAGTTGTCACCAATCACCACTTAATTGAAGACATTGAATAACATGTATCATTCAATATATTTCCATTTCTAAGTGAGGTAGTAACTAAAAAGAGAACAACAACAAAGTGCAAACCTTACGTCATAAAAAAAGGAGAGATCATCCTATTTCTGATAAAATTGTTCTGTTTAAGCAATATTACTTTTACAAAATACGAATAAATTCCTTTTAATGTGGATGTATGTTAAGAGGCAACAAAATTGGAATTGAGTTATAGTTAGGTACGTCCTACCTAGGAAAGACACAATTGTTTCTCAGTTCGACAATATTGATCATCATGTTCATTTTATAGAAACATGGGGAGCATTTGCCAAGGACTGGTTGCTTGATAAGGACATTATTGGTCTTCTTGAAAATGATAAATTCTGACAAGGAAAACATTACACCTTTCAACCAGTGCAGGTGTTTGAACTATATTTGGTGGGAGATAGAAAAGATAAACATTTTGAAAGTTGAAGTTATATTTAAAGATGAATTTCACCTAAAAACAATATTTGAAGATTTAACGAGTGAAAATCATTATTTAACTTAAAATGCTCCTCAAACGAAATTATTTTGGAGAAGGACAATTTTATTGTTTTATCTCCAAATAATATCACAATTATGATTATAAATTATATTAAAAATTCAACTAACATCGAATAAATAATCATAACCAAACTATTCGAAAAGGAATAATGAATGTTGACCACAAAATTAAAGGAGGAAAGTAAAAAAAAAAAAAAAAAGATACTTCTAAATTCTAATACATGTGGAAACTAATCAGTATCATCAATGAGTCAAATTAAATCCCAAACTAGGTGTCGACTTTATTGGGTCAACAAATTAGGCAAATTAGCCCCCACATCATTTTTGGAGTCAACAAGTAGTTGGTGAATTTGAGCTAAAATTTCAAACCCTAAGACCTACTTGTTTCAATGTTGTCAAACTTTTTCGTGTACTATTAAATTGAATAGTTGTATTATCTGTTAAATTTTGGTCTAATATTAATTTGTCATAGGAAAACGTCTTTTTTTACCCTTGACCTTTAAACATAGATCTACTTACAGGGGTGAATCTTTTTCGATAAGGAATTTGGACACGTGAAATTCATCAATGTATATATCTATTAATGATTATGAAGAATATGAGTCACGTTATTAACGTTCAAAATTGAACAATTTTTTAGGCCTTTTCCCTAATCTTAAAATTTCCTCCATTGATTAAAGAGCTGCCTTTACCCCTAATTTAGCTCTCTAACCGCCCACCCACCACCCACCTAGTCTTCTTTTCTTTCCCTTCTTTTGTTTGTTTAGATATTAAATTTACTGATTTAATTAATTAAAATATGTATTAATACGGATGTTAAGTACAATAAAGCAGTGATAGAACTAAAATTTTCACTAATGAAATTCAACTATCAAGAAGTAAACATATGAAGCAATTAAACAGATTCAACATTTATGCTATATAAAAAATAATTTTAACTACAATAGAATTTTCGATAAATATGATTTGATTGAACCACTTTTCGATAAATAAGATTTGATTGAACCACTTACGCCCCCAAGCTCCGTTCCTGAAGTAAAGCACTCTCTTCTAGAAGAATGTTTTTTCTTCAAGTACATAATGCAATAGGTTCCTTATTGGTTATTTTACCGGTACGTACCTTTTATGTATAATCATGAGCACAAGTTGACATATAATTTAAAAAATGATCGAAGTTTTGCATTAACTTCAACATGCAAAAGTAGCAACTGGCATATAGGAATGATCTACGGGGTCAATATCAATAAAGCAAAACTTTATGGCTAATTAATTACATAGACTCAGCCCTCAAAAAAACTACTAATAAAGTACAGATAAATAATACTCCTACTTACTTTATGACTAATTGCCTAAATTTAGGCCCCAGAAAAGCTATAAAGTAAACATAAATAAATTTCTTAGGAGAAAATGTCTGATTAGAATAACCTTGATCACCATGCAACCTAATTAGTTCAACCAATTACTGCTCAGTTCCCCTCCATTAGTACAATTTACTCGTTCAAATTATTATTCTCCTGATCTTATCTCTTCTTTTTATATTTTATCTCCTTATCTTATCTCTTCTTTTTATTATTTTACTTACAAAAATTATGAGCCAAACAACATCGGAATTTGCTAACCTCATAACAATTTAAAGAGAATTTTAGATATGAAAGTGAAGTTTCGCCACAAATATTGGGCACATTTGGTTTACAAACACTAAAATCCGTATAACAATTTTCGTACTATTTATTCTCTACATAACCATTCTCATAATAATCTATGCATTATTAGATTCTCCATTCATTCCTCGATTCCCGTCACTAAGCCTCCTCACGTCCACAACCGGTTGAGGTCATGGGGCCACCGCAAACAAGAAAGACTCGAGAAAAACTATTGATTCCTTTAATGAGTCTCCTCTTCATTTTTTCATATTGCAAAGAAGAATCCAAATATAATTGAGTGTGAAGCAACTTCACAATTTAATAATTTTCAAATCGCTTCTTCGATCTAAAAACTGTCAATCACATATGTAAGTTTCTGGAGTTTATCTTTGTACTAGACAATATCTCGAAAATTGTCCCATAATCAGGATAGAATAATTGAGAGAAAAATGTTAATTATTCCTCAATTTTTCATAGAATCTCCGAAGCTTTTCTAACCACTATAATTTTTTTTTTAATATTCGTAATCTTTGTATAACTAAATCTTCAACCATGTAAGAAGAGTCGGTGTGTCCATATGAAAATGTCCAAAATTAATTAACTTATTTTTGGCATGTCTGTTATCGTTTTTCAATTCCTTTTCATTTCAATATGGAACGGATGGTAACAAGAGCTGAAAATGATATTCGCCAGAATCAACTTTAACCATAAACTACAAAAAGAAGAAAGACAAGATGCTAATTTCCACATTTCGTGATAAGATGCTAACTTCCACATTTCGTGACAAGATGCTAACTTCCACATTTCGTTCTTCTACTTCAGTTTACGTAACAAAAACATATTAATAATATCATGAAACTCATTAAAGAAGTGAACCAAATAATTGCCTTTTCTTTCCTTTCTTGGCGATATATATATATATATATATATATATCTTTAAGGTGAAAAAGGAAAAACAAATAAATAAATACTTGTCACTAGTTAAAAGCCTAGCATCGATCTCCAAGGAGAATCTTGTCAACATGCAGCTCAAAAGAAACCAAATTTATAATGTTCAAGTTGAATAATCTGACCACTGCTTTTATCACAAAGAAAATTTGAAAATATGAAAGAGAAGAAAAAGAAAAAGTAAGGCAAGTAAACAAAAGACATGTCCTTTATTTACAAGGGAAAAAAGGTCAGCCACAAGAATATTTCTAAATTTGGTGGATAAAATGGCAAAAATGGTCCCTTAATTAATTATATTTAGGGCAAGTTTAAATAACGGCAAATGCTCAAATATGCCCCTAACGTTTGTGAAATTGTATTCATTTGCCCGTCGTTAAAAGGTTTGTGCAAAGATGCCCCTAACGTTTTTTTTTTGGCCATACATGCCCTTGAGTTAACGGAAAATATTGGAGGGCATATTTGTTCAGTTTCGCAAACATTAGGGGCATATTTGAGCCTTTGAAATTCCTGAATATTATGTCACAAAATATCATTGCATTCCAAAACATAAAAAAATATTTGTAATTACAATCCATCCACCATTGCATTACATCAAAATTATACAACTAAAAAGAAGCAATTACAACCATCTTTTAAAAATTGTTTTCATAAACAAGCGCACCATTTCCCCTTTTCAAAAGATTTTTTTACTAATGATAATACCATTTTTATTTTTCAATTTATTCATGATCTAGATAGTTCTTTCTGGATATTTTTCGTCTTCTCAGTCTCAATATTTGCACGATAATGGATGCAACAATTGCCACAATAAAACATAAACATAAAAAAGGAGATAACTTACATTAGACTAATGACACATGAAAAAATGTCTCCCGCAGTGCTCAAAATTTTGATAATAATAATAATAGAAAGAGTCATATTTTAATCATTTATACGGCTTCTTAAATAACATTCAATGTGGTTTGGCCCTTTCGCGAATTTCACGCATAACCGAAATTTAGTAGAATTATTTGAAGTCCATAAGTGAGATGGAGTGCGATAACTCCGCGTCCACAAACCCTTCCACAACTCCACATCCACAAACCCTTTCAAATTTATTTGAAGAACTGAAGCTTACGACATTTCATAAACAAGTGAAAGAATAAGAGAAAAGTGAGGGTTTGTACGATAAGTGTGGAGTTTCAAAATGCGATTGCAATAAATCATTGGCTAGCATAAAGTGCACTACAAAAAAATCGAGAACTATTTGTGCCATAATATTCGGGAATTTCAAAGGCTCAAATATGCCCCTAACGTTTGCGAAACTGAACAAATATGCCCTCCAATATTTTCCGTTAACTCAAGGGCATGTATAGCCAAAAAAAAACGTTAGGGGCATCTTTGCACCAACCTTTTAACGACGGGCAAATGTATATAATTTTGCAAACGTTAGGGGCATATTTGAGCCTTTGCCGTTTAAATAAAAATAGTCTTTTGAGTATACCGGAGCAGTTTTACCGTTTTAGCCCTTAAAGTTCGTCAAAAATAAGTATGTGATCGCGGTCAATTATTAATAATATTGACTTCTAAATTTAACAAGAGCCGTGGAAAAAAAAATTAACTCGAAACACCAAGAAAGTCCTGTTAAATCCGGAAAGTTGCACCTCCAAATATTAGTTCATATTAAATCTAACATTCAGAGTTTGTCAAATATTTAACAGAGACAAAAAATATTCATTTTTAACAAAATTTAGTGACCAAATTTATTTAACGGACTATTTTAAACTTACCTCAACGTTAGGGATCATTAAATTTCGTACAAATATCTCATTAATGATAGAGCACAAATGTAAGAAAAATAATTTATAAACATATTTGGAGAAAATTAATTAATCAGTGGGGTTAGTATGGAAATTGGGCGGCCATGGCTGCTATTACAAGACAAGTTGGGATATAAGATTTTGAAGCCATGAGATTACAACACCAAAATATGATTCCAAAATGTGTTTTAGACTTTTACTTTACTTCTAATTCTTAATTTACCGACTAATTTGTCTGTATGTACAAAAGTCCTTTTCATTCCAATTATAAGATTCTGAAATTTAATGTTTTTAATATTATCCTGACCAAGAACTTCAATGGAGTAGTATTTTATATTCAATACATATTTTACTTTTTCTGTTTACTATTGTGAGTGAACATATTTTGCTACAGTTTTGAGTGGTCATTGTCAGGGAATTAAATGTCCAAAGGTTTCTATGAAAAAGTGAATTTGTGGGCGCCTGTAAAATAGAATTTCCATTATGGGAAGATACGTGGTGCACTAAGATCATTAATTTTATTTGACTGAACAAAAGGAATAGTATAAAACTGTTTAAGCATATTATACACTGCATATATACCTAATTGAGCAATAGTCACTTTTGTAATAGTTCCATTCATTCGACAAACTTCATAAAAGAGATTATGTTTGCCTACACGTAAAAGGACATAATGGTCAGGGAAGAGAATAGTAAAACAAAAGAAGACAAAGATAATCTTGCAAAGAGAAGTGGAAGGAAAATTTTATTGTGACAAAGAGTTGAACTTAGTAGCTTTTGGTTGGATCTTATGTATGCCTAATTTTTTTATTATTAAATAATTGATTTCAAATTCAATAGATCAAATAAGTTGTGTTAGAATCTTGAATTAAAACTTATAAAGTTTAAATTCGGTCCCGTCTTTGCTTATAAGACAAACCCTCTCAGAAAGGCCAAATTTTAAGGAATCTTTACACAGTTACATGACCGGATTCTTGTGTACCTTTGCTAGACGGTATACATAAATTATATTGTTCGCCGACTAATTTTTGTTAAAGTAGTTGGGTAACAACTATTTAGGTTAATTATGTGATCTTGAGCATTACAAGCCCGTTATGTCAAACAGAGACGGATCGGGATTTGAAACACGAGTTAAAACTAATAGTGTCTGTTGTTCCGGGTTACCAAATTTCTTATATATTTTAAGGGTTTCACATAATAAATGCAGGGTTCGGATAAAAGTTGTGGGTTCCCGCGAACCCACACTCAGTGATGTGCATCCGCCCCTGATGTCAAACGAGGGGGATGCTACTTCTCCTTACAAAGACATCGATTTGTTATTAAAGATCCACTTTAATTTAAGTATTTGGTGGATTGCAAAAATGATGGTGAATATAATGAAAGTGGTACATATTCAAAGTAAAGATGATTATTCTGAAATTTCCAGTTTCCTTATAGTAACACTATTATTAGAGAAAAACATAGTGGTACGTACTGGTCATGTAGGAATATTCTACAAGCATATGCATGCGACATCATTTTTAATGATTGATCTATTACTTGTTTCATTGATCATTATATTCAGTGTAACTGACTTTTGTTCTTTAATTCACATACGTACAATATATATACCTAATCGTTTCAACATGCTTTAACATATTCCCCCTACACAAAGGTAGCTGCTAGCTATTGCACTACTTATCTACAGGGAACATCGCATCTCTGTAACATTAATTATTTCATTTGTTTTTTTCTCTAATGTTTGCATGTAAAGATGGATTGAAGATAATAGTGAATATGAACTGCAGGCATAAAGCTGATGGAAATCACATACGAATCAAAAGCAACCAGGATCAATTTGCGTGTAATATCGATAATATATAAATAAATTAATTTCAGTTAAAATTTTAATTGATACATATATACTTCTTGAACTGGGCGGATTTGTCGGGTAAATTACCGTGCACGTGAACTCATGGTCTCCCCAAAAAACTTTACTTTGATAAAGAGGGATTTATTCTCACTTAATTCATTTTCCCTTCTTTTTTTTTTTTTAGTGTTTCACTCATGTTTTAGAAATTTTAGATCTGCAACTATTCTTAAAGCTAGAAGAACACACTATGCAATTTTTTCTTTCTTACAATCTTTTGTCGTGCTGCTCGAATAATAGTTGGACTCGAGTTTGTGTTGGCAAACAACTTTTCAAAGAGGCAACGAGTGTCATTCTTGATTGAAAGACCTAAAATCTATACTAATTCGAGTCTCTTTTTGGAAGAAGAATTAGCGCAATCTATATTTCTTTCCCACCAAGTAACAACTTCTTAAAATCCTAAATTGAACTTAGACACAGTATAGCCCATATAATTAAACATGAGCTTTCTACTAAAAATTCGTAATTTCACTCTTCACTACTTATCGAATTCAATGTTAAATATTTATTTAACTTCGTATTTTAAAATTTCACATGCCAATCAATTAAATTAAATTACGTACTGATCATTTTTAATAAATTATTTTAGACTTTTGCTTAACTTATTTTGTGTGTCGAATACAAATTCAACCTATAAAAACAAATGAAAACTTAAAAACTTTCTAAAAAGATTTCATCAATCTCTAAATTAATTAAGAAAAGGTATTATTTCATATGAATCGTCATTGTCCAATTTATTAGACATTTTGATCCATAACGAACCTCAGCCATGTATATTGTTGCTAGCTTTCCAATCGCACAAATGGCGATGGATTAATTAATATACAAAGTTGACCTAGTTACTATGGGTTCATTTACAAATTTAAAGTAATGGACTAGTATGATTTTTCAATAGTTGGACGTATTCTTTTCAAACGAAAAACTATTATTTTGTTTTAAGGAATCTTAAATTGATCTAAAATATATGTTGTTGCTGTCGGCCGGCTAATTTAAAGAGAAAAAAAAAATGCTGAATTAAGTAATTTATTTTTGAAAAATAAATAAATAGTCCGTACCCTTTCATGGATAAATCTCTAGCTTCAACTTGGTTTAGTATTAATATAAAATTAAAGAATGAAAACTTGTTTAGCATATATTTGTAGTTTGATATAAACAACTATGGACTATGTTCGATGTTTTACATTCCAATAATATATTTTTCTAAAATAATTGCTTATATAAACAAGAATTGATCAACTCTCAAACAAAATGAGACGAGGTTTTGTTTGGTAAACACGTGTCGATCTCCAATTGATGCAAATTGTGCACCATTTTTTTCGCTTTGAATACTGCCATGATCTATCTTTAAATTTCAATTAAGAAAGGACTTTGATGTTACAATGTGATTATGCCATCCAATCCTTGATGGAGAATCATTAACTTATATCCAACTAGGTATTTTGTTAGTAAAACTTATTGCTGTCATGCACTAATTATGTATCAGTAGACAAAAAGGTCGTACACTTGTTCCTTATGGTTTCATCGCTATTGCTATAGGTAAAAATTTATTCATACTCAATACTTTCACCAAACCATATATATTAACTACTTGTCTATGTATCAGCAAGGGTTGAGCTAAGTTGAGGAAAAGAAGTTTTGATAATTGAATCCCTCTTTGCTCAAAAATTACACTATGAAAATGGTCATTTTCTTAAATTTCATTATGCAAGGAGATCAAGGAAAGATCGGTAAAGGGGATTAATATAAGATCGGTAAAGGGGATTAATATAAATCAAATTAGCTCATACATATCGGTGCGGGGAACTCTCATTGACATTACTAACTAAACTATAATTTTTGGTAATTAATGAGAAAATAGGACTTTTATGTTTATTTTTTACCTGGTATTGGATACCTATTTTGAGGTTCTACTAATTTGGATCCAGACCGAAAAATTCACCTTGGAGGTGAAGCGCTCCTATCAAAGACGACTTCTTATCTAGGGCTCGAACATGAAATCACCGATTAAAGATGAAAAAGTACTTGTTGCTTCATTGTCGCAACCTTGGGTGGTGATAAAATAATACTATTTCCACCTTTTCCCATGCCTAAGAGGATTTCCTATTTTCCAATGGAAAGTTGCTTTGTGGCCCTTTGTTAGTTGTTACTTTAAAATATTTAGGTAAACATCATATTTACTTAAAATCCAAATTGCACTTAACTTCCTTCTCTCTAAATCGCAAATTAAAGTATTTAGGTAATCTCCTTTTGAAATAAAATTAAAAGTACTTGTCTAGTGCATAGCGTGAAAATGCACCTACCTAACTGGTCATGTCTTATTTCCATAAGCGTTAAAAAATAAACCTACCCTTAATGATGAAATTCCAATTGTCTATATTGATCGGACCCACTATAAAACTAGTCCAACTTTGTAAAATAATGTTGAATACATCTTAATCAGGTGCTCATCCAAAAGACATAAACCTTTTTAAAAAACCTTAATTTTAACTACTAGTATAATTTTCTTCAATTGTGGGGTCTAATGTCATTTCAACATCTATGAGGCAGGTTTAACTAAAAATATGACTCTGAGAAACAGTGCATTAGACCTGACATGTTTATTTATTTATTATTAATTAAATTTAAACAAATGTATTAATCCAACTAGTTATTATAAAAGTACTACTCCATATAGGTAAGTGACAAAAATCTATCAGCACACCTAAACCTAATCAGCAACCTAAGTGTCCTTAATTAGGGGTTTCCATTTTGGTGTAGTCCTAAATAAGTAATTAGTAGACTCCTAAAAAGGATTAAACTCATTTACCAATAACAGTGACTCAATGTAGAAAGTTGACAAAACAAGCTCATGCATTTTTAACAAAAAACTTATTTGCGCCTGATATTTATATCAACTTATCTCGATTAAATAATTTAATAAGGTGTGACTATATACTATTAATTAACCATGGGGACGTAGAAGGAGAAATAAGGGATCACCAAAACGAAACAAGAATTGGAAAAAGGGAGTACTATTCATAAGTTCTTTTCTTTTTCTTTTCCTTCGACTAAAATATATTCTTTCCTTTTAATTTGTTTTTGACTATTACAAATAATATACTCAACATAATTTCACAAATAGGATCTGGAAAAGGCAGTATGCAAACCTTACCTTTCCTTTTTGACTCTTGGTATAAACTTTTGAGATAAAATAGGAGAAAGAAAAATCTTTAAGTGATGAAGAAAGTTGTCAATTAATTGTTTAATGAATCAATCACGATGCAAACATGTTTATCTAAGCTCAAATTATTTTAGAATTCAAAACATACATACCAAAAACACTAATTTACATGAAGACTCCGTTTTTTTTTAATCCACGTAAATCACACTCGCATTTAAATTAAAAATGAGAAACTATCAATAAAGATTGTAGTGGTGGGACAGCTCCTTGCCTCCTTAATCAGAAATTTCGTATTTGAGCTCTAAGAATGAAACGTCTTATCTCAAAGTGAGACAACACAAATTCGAATAAGTCGAGTCCCCAAGCGAAAATTGAACACAAGTGAGAAATAAAAATAAATAGGTAAGTCATTTCATTCTGAATCAAATAAATTAGTCTAAAATCATCCTCACTGATTAATTTACTTTGAGTAAATAAACAAAAAGTTATTCGATACATGTATTGGTGAAATGTAGTAGTTGCCTCGTAAGATTAGTTGAGGTGCGAGAAAGTTAGTCCATACACCACGGTTGTTAAAAAAAAAAAAAAGGAAAAAAAAAAAGAAAGTTAACAAAAAGACTTTTGCAAGGATAGAAGTGTCGTATATATCAAGTTTGAAAATGACACGCTATTTATATCTTAGATTGCAAGTGCCAAGTACTAGCATAAAACTCTATTTTATAAGTTCTAAAAATCATATCGTAATCTAATCATTTTCTTGAAACTATTTTAAACATAATTTTATACAAGTAAAAAACTCAAATAGCCTTGTGTATAGTTTATTGAATTCTTACACTATACTTTCTATTCTTACTTAGACTTTTTCTCTTCTTTACAAGAAAAAAAACAACAACAAAAATTCATCAAAAACAAAGGCAAATTTCAACAAGTGTTGAAACTAAAAGGTGTTTCTTTTTAGTTCATTTTTCCAACTTTCCTTTTTGAATTCTCATTTCATTCAAGGTACTTTCTATTTCTGTTCTCCTCTTTTTCTGACTATGTCTTGTATGGTTATTGTTTATTTTTTCTTGATATATAATGCAGATTCCTTTTTTTGTTGTTTTGAAGTTTAATTGTTTCATAAAGTTTAAAGTTTGCATCTTTTTTATCTTCTTGAAAATGGGGTTCTTTTTATTTCAATTATTTATGTTTTGTTTGTGGTGAAAATTTGAAGTCAACATGTTTTTACAGCTAGTGAAGAAAGTAAGAAAGATGGGGTTTAATCAAGAAACCTTAGCAGGAAGTATCTGCAATTTTGTTTTGTCAATGTGTTTATTGAAAAAGGGATTGAATTTGATTTTACATTTTTGTCAAAGATTTGATCTCTTTTGTAAATTAAAGCTAAAAAGATAAAATGGGCATGTAAAGGAAATGGTTTTGAGCCTATGATTCTAATTTCAGATGATTATTTATGAAGCAAATAAGTTTTCCATAGTGTTCTTTACCTTGAATGGTAGGATACTTGTAGAGACGGAGCGAGGATTTGAAGCTTATGGGTTTGGGGTTCTAGTCTTTTTAAGTTACCGGGTTCAATATTTGTATATATATAAGCAAATAAGTTTTCCATAGTGTTCTTTACCTTGAATGGTAGGATACTTGTAGAGACGGAGTGAGGATTTGAAGCTTATGGGTTTGGGATTCTAGTCTTTTTAAGTTACCAGGTTCTAAATTTGTATATATATATATAAGCAAATAAGTTTTCCATAGTGTTCTTTACCTTGAATGGTAGGATACTTGTAGAGACGGAGTGAGGTTTTGAAGCTTATGGGTTCGGGACTCTAGTCTTTTTAAGTTACCGGGTTCAAAATTTATATATATATATATATATATATATATATATATATATAAGCAAATAAGTTTTCCATAGTGTTCTTTACCTTGAATGGTAGGATACGTGTAGAGACGGAGCGAGGATTTGAAGCTTATGGGTTCGGGATTCTAGTCTTTTAAGTTACCGGGTTCTAAATTTGTAAATAAGTTTTCCATAGTGTTCTTTACCTTGAATTGTAGGATACTTGTAGAGGCGGAGCAAGGATTTGAAGCTTATGGGTTCGGGATTCTAGTCTTTTAAGTTACTGAGTTCTAAATTTTTATATGTATATATTCAATAGATTTCTTAAGACAAATAGAGGGTTTTGATCGAAGCTGAATGTTTTCAGCTAGTACAGTGTTAATAGGTTATCATGGAAACACAAATTTAAGAAATGTCATGGTGTTGGAAAATGCTTATTCTTCTTGCTTTTATGATTGAAGTCACTATGATTCAATCTTACCCGTTTCTTGGTGAGATATTCCTTTTACAAGTCTTGCTTTTTGGTCATAGATTCTAAATGTTTTTCACTTTATTTGGAATTTATGAAGTTGGAGTTTAATAAGGAGTTGTGTTTGGTTATACTTTTTGCAAAGGAGAGCATCGAACACTTTTGGAATTTATGAAGTTGGAGTTGGAAAACAGGTTCGGAGCACTTTCTCAAATTTGGAATCCAACTCCAAGTTAGATTTGGAAATTTTATGACCAAACACTGATTTTGAAATAAAGTGAAAATTTATTCTGGAAAAAAGTGAATAATTCTCATGTGACAAACGAGTCTTTATTACAAATACAGATGATATCAGAAAGTTGTAGTTAGTTAATGTTTGTGGATGGATTTTGCTATGAGTAGGTGTTAATTGTTATGCTTTTCTATTTTTCAGGTCAAAGCAGAGGAATATTTTTTAAAGCCGGATGTGTGCTTTAGCTTGTCCGAAAATCTTGGCCCTTTCCTATCCAGTGTAAACTTGTAACTTTCTGGAATTATGCATGTCTGGTCTTGGGGCCATTGTCGATAATATTGAAAGAACAAAGTCACTTGATTCTTCGTTAATTCATGAAAATAACGACATTACCAAATCGACAAATGGTGAAGTTTGTCTTGCTTCTGAACCCACTAACTTTAGATTCAGCGAGCTCTTATTACCCAATAGGGAATTCTATTCCGGGTCCCTCCTGGGGAACGTACCGGAAGGTTTCGGAAAGTATAGGTGGTCTGATGGTTGTCGATACGAGGGCGAGTGGAGGCACGGGATAACACATGGGCACGGGAAACTAGAGTTTCCTTCTGGTGCTGTTTATGATGGTGAATTTTCAGGTGGTTATATGCATGGTGAAGGGACGTATATTGGACCCGATAAAGTGACCTACAGGGGACGCTGGCGGTTGAACCTTAAACATGGTTTAGGGTATCAAATGTATCCCAATGGTGATATTTTCGAAGGGTCGTGGATTCAGGGAACCCCTGAAGGACCAGGTAAGCAGCGTCGTAGCTATAGACTGAACGGTGGTCAGTTGAACACCCTTCGTTTGAAAAAAAAATTATAGTGTATGGGAAAAAAATAGGGAATTTTTCATTTTTTGGCCTGTCGGCAAACATTAATTACGGGCTCTAGCCGGATACACAAAACCTATATACTGATTATGTACATTATATGTATATTTGTACTTAATATACAAAGCCTATACATTTGCTGGCTATTTTGTAAATTAGATCACCAAAACACATTGGACTGTAATTATTGCATATATAAGTCCAAAGAAGATTGCAATTATATAATCTTGAACAACCTTATCAAAATTTCTGGCTTCATCACTGCAGGTAAGTATACATGGGCTAATGGGAATGTCTACTTTGGGAACATGAAAGGAGGGAAAATATCGGGGAAAGGAACGCTCACTTGGATTAACGGAGATTCGTATGAAGGGAGTTGGTTAAATGGAGTGATGCATGGAGTCGGTATGTATACGTGGAGCGACGATAGCTGTTATATCGGTACGTGGACACATAGTTTAAAGGATGGGAAAGGAACATTTTATCCTAGTGGTAGTAGGCTAACATCTGGTCAAGAATTGTACCTTAATGCTTTGAGAAAACGAGGATTACTTCCCGATATGAGAAAACAAAATCAAGTCTCCCATATCCATCATGCCGCTTCGGTTGATATGGGAAATGTCAAAGTAAGTGGTAAGCTTCCGGAGAGAAACTTGTTAAATTTCGAGCAGTCACGGCCGACAAATGTTACTCTCGAAAGACGATGGAGTCTTGAAGTAGCGATTGAGAAAGTTATTGGACGTGATTTCGATGGAGGAGATATGGAGGATGATATGAGTGCTCCAATTTTGGAAAGAGAGTACATGCAAGGTGTCCTAATCACTGAGGTTGTTTTAAATGAGCGTTTTTCACCACCATCCGGAAGAGCTAGAAGGAGGCAAAAGAGACTTGTAAGGGAATTAAAGAGACCAGGTGAAGCAATCATAAAGGGTCACAGGAGTTATGATTTAATGCTCAGTTTGCAGCTGGGGATCAGGTGCGCTACTTATGTCTAAATGTTTCCATTGATTCACTTGGTTCCTTGAACTACATATTCTGTTATTATTGTATAGATCTTTCATACTGTTTTGCTAGACTCAGGAGTCGTTTGGTTGCTGGTTAGAGATAAGTTATCCATGTATTATGATTAGCATAACTTTATATGTTATTTGGTTACAAAAATAGGGGGAAATAATTTCCATATAGAATCTAGCATAAGTTATACAATGTTTGGTTGGTTTTTTCTCTTTTCCACATGAACATAACATTGCTAATATAATGTTTGGTTCATGTTTTTCTTTTCCACATAGCTAGTACATGTATAAGTTATGAGGGAGTCTATGTATTAATTTATGCAGGGTAGAAGATGGAATAGCTAATACATGAATAATAAACCCTACAAAACTGACTCCTGCATAACTAATACTTGCACAGTTAATCCCTGCATAACTTTAACCAACAATAAACAACCCCTTAATGCATTTAGCAAGCTGCTTTAGGTATGTGTTATTTTCTCTAGATAAAATGAAAAGAAAGAAGGCTGGAGAAGGGATTACATTGGCATTACAACTTTCTCAAATAATCACGTGTTGGTCGAGTTTTTACGTGCATATAGAAGAATAGTGGAAATTTTTCCTATAGGTCGTATTTTTTTGTGTCGCCATGCATAGATTGAGGACTAGAATGTCCCTGAAAATCATTGGAAGTCAAAGGAACTTACCATCTTCAAGACATCATCTATTTGAGAACTTTGATTTGGATGTACTTGCTCAAAGTTTTATGGCACCAATAGTTGTGTGTATATAAACGCGTTCAAAGGAAGAAAACATGAAACATCAATTGAATAGTTTTTCTTCTTGATTGCCAATTCAGATGGAAGTTTACTAAGTAGTCTTTGACTTTCAAAGGCGGAAAAAGTTACAATAACCAAGCAATCCTTTGCAGCACGATTTTGTTTGCTCTTTTTATCGTAATATATCAAACGTGTGACCAGTTGAAATGTGACCAGATACACTGTGGGGAAAATTACACCTATACAAAGACGAGAAATACGGACTTCAGATTTTGGCCCGCGTGCTAGCTTTTGGATGTATTTTCCTAAAGGAGGTTCACAATTGACACCTACACATCAGTCTGAAGATTTCAAGTGGAAAGATTATTGCCCAATGGTTTTCAGGTTGGTGGTTTGCAATCTTTTTTATCCAACAATGGTTGAAAAAATCTAAGCCTCTCTAGAATTTATTGGGTGTACGCTGCATGCCCATTGGTTTTTTTTTTTTTTTTTGGTTTATTGAAAAATTGACATAAATAGCCACCCACCAAAATGATAACTAGCAAATGTATATTTTTTGTATATTAATGTATAATATACATACAATATACATTTTTGATACATAATAGTGTATATTGGCTAGCGAATGTGATTATTTTTGGCCGACCGGCCAAATGTGTACCTCATGCTCTTTTTTGGGCTAGATGTGGTTTTCAATTGAGATTCATTATGCATGTCCTTTTTGTGCTTTTATTTATCTATCTATTTGTTTATTTATTTTCCTTAGATATCTCTATTCCATGTAAGATGTGTGAATGTCACTTATTTTGTAGTAATAGACGCTCTTATGGTAAATGAATATATTATATATCCCAACTGACTTTATAGTTTGTACATACGATGTACATCTTTAAATAGTGGCTGTATCTTCTTTAACCTCAACTCCCCATTTCTATTTATAAAAAGAGGAAAAAACTCTTGCTCCTCCACATGGCGGACCGGTTGAAGGAAAATGGATGCTCTCATTATAAGACAATTGGTTATTTTATTGATGTTGATTATTATGTGATGTGGCAGAGGGAAGAGTTAGTGGCTTTGGATCTAGACTTTTCCCATTAAGGGAAACACCTTCACCAACTGAGCTAATCTCTTGTTTCCTTTTCCTAGATGCTATTTCTCGGTGTTTGGGGATAGGTTTAAAATAGTCCTTGAAGTATGCTCTGAACAATTTTTGGTCCTTTAAGTTTGTCAAAAGTGAACACTTTTGGTCTCCGTCAAATATACCACCGTTACATTTGGAGGTATATAGTTTTTTCAATTTCTTCTATTTTTTCTCTACTTCTAGAGTTTGGTACAACATTTTTATGTGCAATAACTGCTATGTTTCGTCTATTTTTTAGTATTACAGTTTCTAGGATTTGATGAGATTTTCCTGGTTTTTATGGTTTAATCTTCCCTTTTTTTCACAGTTCTCATCAAATCTAACAGACATAATCTGTTAAGTATTTGGCGGAGACCAAAAGTGCATAAGAGACCATTTTTGCCATTTTCTCCACAGTAACTTATCAACATTCTGGATAGGCTACACACATAGAAAGTGAAATGGGTTCGCATGTTATCTTCCTTGCGGAAGCTGTAAAATTAGGATCTCTATATGGTTCTATTACGTTTATCTTATTTGAGATTTTGTGAAGTCCAAACTAGTTTGTTAGGCTTTTTGATTTGCTACATACGTATTTGTAGGAACTAAAATGGGCCCTTATTTTTTCTTGTAGGAATTTGAGGGAGATGTTTAAGATTGATGCTGCTGATTATATGATGTCAATATGTGGAAATGATGCACTTAGAGAGCTTTCTTCTCCAGGAAAAAGTGGCAGTGTATTTTTCCTGTCTCAAGATGACCGTTTCATGATTAAGACATTACGTAAATCTGAAGTTAAGGTGTGTTATCTTACTTAAACCTATCACTTTCATCAGAATTTCTTTTATCTGTCTAGCTGGGAAAATAAAAAAAACAAAATGACAGTGAGACAATAAGTTGGAAAACAAGTAAATGTTAGGAAGTCGCGGTGAGAATGAAAAGAGAAAATCAGATGTGACGGAAACAGTGAAAAAAATATTTAACCATAAACACCAAGAAAGTCCCATCAAATCCTAAAATATGCAACAAAAAAACTGCACTAGACACCAAAAAGATATAAAAAGTTGCATAAAT
Source organism: Lycium ferocissimum (assembly GCF_029784015.1). Lineage (NCBI taxonomy): Eukaryota > Viridiplantae > Streptophyta > Magnoliopsida > Solanales > Solanaceae > Lycium > Lycium ferocissimum. The sequence goes on along the minus strand of NC_081346.1, from coordinate 72,743,473 downwards.
TACACCTCAAAAAGTTGCACCAGACTCGAGAAATAAATAAAAAAATAGCAGAAACTACAAAAACTTAACCTATAAATGTGAGTTTCCTCTATTTTCCTTTTTTTTTAATACTTCCCGTCAAACGTGTTGACTTTTGCCAAACTTTAAAGGACCAAAACTGTTCAGTGCATACTTAAGGGACTATTTTGAACCTATACTCAAACAGAAGGGACCTTTTTTGTCATTTCTCTGTCTCATTACTTTGCTTAAAGTTCTTCCACATACCCCTTGTAATATTTCTGACCCGTTGAATGCTTGGCATTCATTACAGTTGGGTTCTCCCCTTATAGTTGTAAGGCTTCATACTTATGGAAACAACTCCTTGTTTTAAGTCAGCTAGATTTTGGAAGATCCTGTGCAGATGTCTCTTTTAAAGTTTTACCTTTAACTGTTTTATTGGAGTTTCTCTTACGTTTTAGTTAGGTATGAAAAGAGAGCATGATGACCATTGATCTCACATATAGGTTTTGCTGCGGATGCTTCCGAATTATCATTGCCATGTCAAGACATATGAAAATACTCTCATCACTAAATTTTTTGGACTTCACAGGATAAAACCTTCCAGTGGACAGAAGGTAATACTCTTGTAGATTTTAATCTCGATTTTAATCTCAAATATAATAAAAGTTAATTGTTTTATTTCCATTATTCCATATGCTTTTGTTAATATTGCGTTAAAAATGAAATAACATAAAAAAAAAAACTTCTGTTTTATTGTGTCGTGCAAAAGCTGTCCGGATTCTAATTGCTCTACAATCTGTAAAAATAAATTGTTATAGTTAATTCCGCTTGCCAATTTCATATAGGTTTAGAGATAAGTGGTTCCAAAGGTTATATTGAATGTTAATGTAGCTCCCTCCATCGCAATAAAATAGATCTAGTTTGACCTGCGTGGTTATAAGATGAAAATATTTTAATAGATTATTGTAGTGTTTGATTTAGAAGTGTCTAAAGTAATGGTTTGAAATATGAAAAAGTAAAATAGTTTGAAGATGTCAAATCAAGTATGGAATAGCATAAAATAGTACTCCTTATGTTCCAATTTATGTGGCGCTGTTTGACGGGGCACGAAGTTTAAGAAAGAAAAGAAGACCTTTGAAACTTGTGGTCTAAAACAAGCCTTAAGACATTTGTGTAGCTATAAATCTGCTCATTAAGGGTAAAGTGGAATTTTAATGTTAAGTTGTTTCTACATATAGAAAGGTGAAATTCTCATCCAAGGAAAGGGGTGAAGTTGTACCTAAGGGTTTGACCTAGTGGTCAGTAAAGTTGGAATGGACCATGGAAGATTAGGCTTCATATCCCGTCGGAGACGAAAAAACTAGGCAATTTCTTCCCATCTGTCTTAAGCCATAGTGAACGAAGTTATCCAGTTCTTCTACTGGTAAGCATTTCAAGATGAAATTTAAACAGGGGTGTGGAGAGGTATCAAATGCGTGTTCCTCCAGGGAGGCAAACAAGTCTAACATACACTTTCATTCTTCATTAGTTGGTCGATTATCCAAACAACATCAAACACTTCTATTTACATTCATGATGTTGTTTGGAGAAACTTTTGGAGAAGATAAAGTCTCTTCTATGTATAAAAGGCTAATAATTTTGTGACGTTTTTGCAGTTCCGCTTTGTAGTAATGGGAAATATGTTTTGTACGGAGTTGAGAATCCACCGAAGATTTGATCTTAAAGGTTCTTCACTAGGACGATCTGCAGACAAGGTTGAAATTGATGAGAACACAATACTTAAGGATCTAGATTTGAACTACTGCTTTTATCTAGAGCCTTCTTGGCGCGAAGCTTTATTAAGGTGAGTGACTTTTAATTAAATATTCCTCATTTTCTCTAATGTAATGTACATACATTTTTTACTTTTCTGTTGCTGTTCTAACTTAAAGTGTGGAGTAAATATCCAAAGGTTTACCAGCCACCATGTAACGCAGATAGTCTATGAAACTTCTTGTTCACAGTATTGTATTTTCTTATGGTAGGACTTTGGCAAATCTTAGGGCCCATTTGGACATGAATTTTTTTTTTCTTTCTTTTTTTCAAAAGAAAATATTCAAAACAGTGTTTGTTTATACATTGGACTTATTTTTTGAAGTTCCTTTTTGAAGATGAGTTTCAAGTTTGAATAAGTGGTTTTGATCAATTTTTCAAGTAATTCTTTTTTCATTGACAAAAGTTCTCCTTTTTTTCAAGTCAAACGCATGTCCAAACACAACTTCAACTTCTAAATACCCTTTTTCAACTTTTTTTTTTTTTTTCAAATATCACATGTTTTATGTCCAAACGCCTACTTAAAATCTTTGTGTTTACTTTTTCAATTTTGTTTGAACAGGCAGATAGAAATTGACAGTAAATTTTTGGAGGAACAGAACATTATGGATTACAGCCTCTTGTTAGGTGTTCATTATAGAGCACCTCAACACCTGCAATCTCTCATCTCGTGCAGTGGACGCACCACAACAGATGGATTAGAAATTGTTGCAGAAGAAGGTAACGTCTCTTAGAACAAAAACATAACAGTATGCACCTGAATTTGCCTGAACTACTTATTTAAGACCTACCAATGGCACAAAAGAAAATATGACCTGATAGCTGGTGGCTTTTCAGTTTATCACTGGTTCATAAACAACAACAACATCAACATCAACAACAAATACCCAATGTTATCCCACACAAGTAGGGACCGGGGAGGGTGAGGTGTATACAGACCTTACCCTACCTTTGTGGGGTTCATAATATAGTCACATTTCATCATATATCAGTAGGTAGTTAAAGTAAGATACTTAAATTGAAACGAGAGTATAGTTTAATAATCTCCTTGCAAAAAGAACAGAAAGGGCCAAAATTGCCCCTATACTTTTCACCGAGGAGCATGTTTGCCATCCGTTAATAGTTGGGCTTTTTTATGACCCCATCGTTACCAAAAGGTCTCATTTTTGTCCTTATTTTCAATTTCACCTAATGAAACTATTAAAAAAATCTAAAATTTCTGCCACGAGTCAACGTTATATAAAAAATAATAATAAAATTTAAAAAGGGTAGCCCGGTGCACAAGCATCCCGCATTAGCAGGGTCCGGGGAAGGGCCGCACCCGAAGGGGTGTGATGTAGACAACCCATCCTAATGCAAGCATCGGTGGCTGCTTCCACGGCTCGAACCCGTGACCTATAGGTCACACCGAGACAACTTTACCGTTGTTCCAAGGCTTCTTCCAACGTTATACAAAAACTGTTTATTAAAAATATCTTTTCATATTCTTTTCATTTTTTTCTTACTCTATTTTCCTTTTATTTACTTTTTATTAAAAATATCTTTTCATATTCTTTTCATTTTTTTCTTACTCTATTTTCCTTTTATTTACTTTTTCTTTTCCTTTCTTTTACTCCTCCCCGCTGCCCACAACCATGAGTGCCGGAGAACTCCAAGAAATTTACAAACTATTTTCTTGTTCTACTACACAGAGTCTCTGGAAGATGAAATATCGCCACAGGGCCTTGTTTTGGTCCCACGTGGCAGTGATGATAGCGTGGTTGTGGGTCCTCATGTCAGAGGCAGCCGATTACGAGCGTCATCAGCTACTGGTGATGCTGAAGTGGACCTCCTCCTCCCCGGTACAGCAAGGTAATTTGTCACTAGACTTGACTTTAGTATTTTCCCTAGTAAAGTTGTAGCACTGTCGAAGTTACAGTGGGATAATTAGCATTTATCTGTAGTTTGTGAATGCATGTCGTTTGGTTGCTGGTTAGATTTATACAGTTATTGGTTATGCAGGGATTAATTATGCCGGATTTAGTTATTCATGTATTAGTTATTTCATCTTCTACCCTGCATATAACTTATATGTGTATTAGTTGTGCGTGATTGTAAACTGATAACAAAACACCGTACTTGATGTGCTGAATTTTATACATAGCAACTAAAATGCTACCAAACTTGGTACTAGGTATGCTGGTTTTAATACATGAGTGATTCACTTCCTAAACTACAACCGACAACCGCGGGTACTGTGCATTTACCCTTTCCTTTGCGGAATGTTAACCATATAATAATGAAATGATAAATTCTTCAGAAGGAATGCAGACTTTAGCTATCAACCTTGAATCATCTACAAATTGAGTTGGCTTTTTTATGTTATGATTTTGGTTTTGACGATTGTATATTCCTAAATTCATCTCTTCGACTCTCAAGCAGACTCCAGATTCAGCTAGGCGTGAATATGCCAGCAAGGGCGGAGCATATACCAAAGGAAGGTCAAACGCAGGTTTTCCACGAAGTATATGATGTGGTGTTATACCTCGGGATAATTGACATATTGCAAGAATACAACATGAGTAAGAAGTTAGAACACGCATACAAAGCGATTCAGTTTGATTCTGTGTCCATTTCTGCTGTGGACCCGACATTTTACTCGGAACGGTTCTTAGAGTTCATTCGGAAAGTCTTTCCTACACACGCATTGGCAACTTAGAAGAGTTTGAACAATATCTTCGTCCGAAAATAAGATTTGTTTGTAGCCCTTCCAAGGGGTGGCAGGGGATACAGCTGTTTGTATTTATTGAGTACATACAATGCGGATTACAGACTTGTAGTTGATAGCAATGTTTATCAGTTTTTCTTTACAGGTCACCAATTTCCTCCATTTCTTCTGTCTGACTATGCCCCCAGTATAATTCCAGCTCCTTAATAAGTCACGAGTGTTAAGAGGGCATACACCATTTGAGACCCACAATGTTAAGGAGCAGCTGCCACAAAAAGGCTAGTGACAGAACATACACTATTTGAAGTATATACGTTCTTTCAACAAGTTAATATGCAATAATAACTAAGTTTACAGTCAAATATCAGTAGATTTCTTAATACATATGCAGGGTCGGGACAAAAGGTATCGAGTCCTTGTGAACTTATAAACGTCACTCTAGATCCACCCTCGTTTCTAGCATCAACACCTTATGTTAAGTTTGTGTTTTACCGGTCTACTCGTGGATTGAGTTCATGGTTTTAGTAATCAAATAAATTGAGTCGTCAACGTGGGAGTGTAAAAACTCACTGAGATCATACTTGGAAATCCTACACAATTTTAATGACAACGGGTGGTAAAAGCATAAAAAGATAGTGGGACAATTCCATCGCTTAGATTTTATTGTTTTAATAAGCTTGTTGCTGGCATTCAAGCATGATCTAAAATCTAGTTCCAAAGGGGTGAGAATCAACTTTTATATTGTTATACTCAATGTGCTATTCTATTATTTGCCTGTGGAGTTTGCTAAATTCACCCAATTTCCCCTTCAGGTATTGGTTACCTGATGCTGAGATTTAAGTTGGCAACAAATTGGCTCATTTGATGCAGCATCTAAAAAGCATTAAATGATCTATTACATTTGCCTCCAAAGACTTCCCAGATAAACAAACCAGCCTTATAGATACAACAGTTTCGGGCAACACAACATGATTTTGTAAGGTTTAACAAGCATCTGACCCTTAATAGAATAGTCACAAATTCAAAAATCACCACAAAAGAACTACGTAATATGGCTTCAGTTCATCAACCCATGTTGGGTGGCGGAGGTGGTGGGCGCATTCCTTGGCCTGGAAAACCTTGTGAAGGCATCATTGGAGGTCTCCCCATGTGTCCACCTGGAGTGAAATTAGCCATCGCTCCACTACCAACAGGAGGAGGTGGTGGGGCAGGTAAGTTACCTCCTGGTGGCATAGGTCTGGGTCCGTTACCCATAGGGGGAGGAGGCGGCGGCATAGACCCAGGGGCAGATGGTGGGCCTCTGGGTGGATTTGGAGCTCCAGGGGCAAGACCTTGTGGCGGTGGTGGTGGTGGAGCTTGGGGTGGTGGAGGTAGAGGCCTGGATGAGGCACCAGGTGCTGACAACCCATTATCTGTAGGAGCGGGTGGTGGTTTGTTGGTCTCTGGTGGCTTAGTCTTGAAGTATAACTGCAACTGAAATTGATTCATCCAGAAGAGAAGTTAAGAGGCTAATCATGAAGAAATAAGTGGATTTCGGAAATTCTGTTAGCCTGTTTGGCCAAGCTTCCAAAATAAGCTTATTTTGAGAAGTGCTTTTCGAAAAGGTACTTTTAGAGAGTAGCAATTCGTGTTTGGCTAATTAATTTAAAAACTGCCACTATTAGAGCAGTACTTTGGCTTGGCCAAATGTCCCAAAAGTGCCTTTGGAGAAAAACTATGCTACTGCTCAAAAACACTTGGTAGGCGTTTGGCCATCAAAACCAAATATTTTTCACTTTTTTTTTTTTTTCGAATTTTGAAGTTGAGTTGAAGTTGGAGTTGAAGATGGAGTTGTGTTTGGTTATAGTTTTTGCAAAAAAGATTTGGTTGTTTGAATGTAATGAAAGTGAAAAAAGTGAAAACAAGGTTTTAGCGGTTTTCCAAATTCCAAATACTACTTCAAGTTGTATTTGGAACTTTCATGGCCAAACGCTGATTTTCAAATAAAGTGAAAAAAAAAAATCCGGAAAAAAAAAAGTGAAAAATTCTCATGGCCAAACGGGTCCTAAGGACCTCAAATTTCTAACATAAGCACTTTTTGTTTTTAAAAAAGGCACGTTCGGCTTCCCAGAAGCTTTGGCCAAACAGGCTATGAGTAGCTGCATTAGACGTTTGTAATTTAAGAAGACTTACTGTGAACATTTTCGAGTCTGGATCCCAATGCGAGAAAAACTTGGGAGTTGATTTGTCAATCTCAGTGCTTGGAACCTGAATAATGTAACGGAATCAATTCCATGATCCAACAACCAAAAGTGGAAACACATAATGAAAGTGGGCAAAATAATGTTTCGACCATGGGAAAAAAGTCACCTTAAATGAAATGATCTCATATGGTTCAGCAGCGAACAGCAGAAACTGATACCTTTTGTCAAATGGTTGGATTTTCTGTCCAAAAGGAAAGAGAAACATGAGATTAGTATCTAGTTAATCTTTGAAAGATAGAAGACTATTTGTTCTTCCATATGCAAAATCCAGAAAAAGGGCAATTGAATAGCACTCTGTTAAATAAAGCAGAACCACTTAAGAAAATAATATTTTGACATGCAAACCTGCTCGAAGGAGGACATGAATCGATGCCTTGGCTTTGTGTTGTCTTCAATCTCAGGATATTCAATCTGCACCAGTTACCAACGTCATGAAACTATTAACAAGTGCGACACTTCATAAAGTAAGAAAGACGAGAAACCAAAGGAAAATGAAGGGTAAATTTGGCCAGAAAAGACTCCTCTGGTACTTGTGGCTAGCATATGCATTTCTTGCACTCTGAACTTTTTCCTTCTATCATGACACATACTTTTGAGTACGTGAGCAGAGGTTGGAGTATTATAGCAGCTAAAAGAAATAATGGAAGCAACGTACAGTTAGGCCAATTACTATTAAGGAACCTATAGTTAGTCCAACTATTTAATCATTTTAAAATTACTCATAATCCGGATCAAGTCCTTGTGCTGCCTTATTTACTGTTTCACCTTCATACAATAATCGAGAATCCATGCACTGCATCCAGAGCATTGGACTTAGTCTCTTTGTTGTTACACTAGCCTCCAAAATTTTGGAACACATTAGACACACCCCCTTTCTCGAATATCCCGACCATAACTGCAGCCTGACTATTGGTCTTTAACACAGTCTGATCTATCGTTTCTCATATTCTTAGCCTAAATAAATATGGTGGTTTACAAGTGGGAATCGATTAAACTCAAGTTTGCTTTGAATGAAACTAGTATTCAAATAGTCAAATCCGTAATCTTGTAATTGTCAATCAGATAAAAATGTAAAGCCAACCCTTAATACTGATTAGGTCAAATTCCAATGACAACATACACACAACTGTAGGAACCACCAGTTATCCATCCAACCACATTAAAATACGAGAATGATAAGCAAAAAATATATTGTATCGAGGAAACCAAAATAGGAAAGGACTTGTTGATACCTGGGACATCCATTCATAAACTCTCAATGGGAAGGCTAGGTGAAAGAAAGCCTAAATTACTTTAGTCAAACAACCATCTGGTTAAAGTGAAGTACAGTTTGTGAAGCCCAAATTTTTTTTCAAATAGATAATCTATTAAAACCTCTTAAACTGGCTGAACAAATCAATGTAGGATTTCTGACTCGCACCTTTTTAAACGTATCATACAAAATCCAAAGCACTGAAATAGTATTCTTTAATATACAGTAAACACTGCTGCAAAACTAACTTCACTGTTAACTTTTATTTGGATATACTAAAACCCACCTTCCCATGAGCCAAATAGTGGGTCTTCCCACTTTGCCCCCTCAGAAACTTAAAACCCCCAAGCTCATGGTTGGTGGTGGCTAGCTATTTCCACTAGCCTATCCTTGTCTCATTTAGAAATTTCAAAAAATAGTTCTTCAGCAGTGAAAAAGTTCACTTTCCAGCACAAGTGAAAAATAATGTTACACTATCCCAAAAAGGTAGGGATGTTCTGGAATTAGACGAACCATTAAGTATGAACCATTGACAGAAAACAATGATGACCGCTTGACTTAAATTGGCAGCAGATACGTCATCAAATTGAAAGTAAAAGAGACAAAACGGTAAGCCTGACCTGGAATAGAAGAGATCTTTGTTTTGTCTCAGGATCAAATTGCTTGGTCACTCGGTAGCCAGGCCTACCAATTTTAACTGCAGATCCAGCCCAACAAAAATTAGCACATGACACTCGATAATTAAGAAATATGGATAATCAGCCATCAACAAAAACTTCAAAATCTTCACTCAACTAACAAAAAATAAAAACTTCAAAATCTAAAAGCTTCTCAACCGGAAAGATAGCCAAAATATGATGGATCTCATTGACATTGATTTATTCCCAATCACACAAATAGCCAGAACCGAGGGCAATGGTTATAAAGGATTCATAAAACCAGCCAACTATTTAAGGATTAAAGCATAATTGATTGATTGACTTGTTACAAGGTCCAATATTTAAGGAACTTTGGTCAGGTATCATTTCATAGAAGGTGAAATAGTTTTTGTTTTTACTTTTTGGAATAACCGAGTCAACTTGCCTCCACCTTGACTATTCTACTGTGCTAACTCTGTTCACCAAAGCTTAGCAGATAAAAACAAATCACCTAATGACCTAACTTATTTGGCTTTGGAGGGATATGAACCACAGTCTCCTATGTTTTTTATTTGAACTTCTTCGACTCTTGGGTGCTAGAAGGCGAATTAACTTCTAGTAAGTAAAATTTCTAAATGTTCTTTCAACGCAATCAAATCTTATGATACATAATTTTTTTTGCTTAATAAATGTAATGTCCGGCCAAGTCACGAGGCATGAGCAGCAAGTTGTGTGTGCGCCACGTATTCCGAGGCCTTATCACTTGGAGCCAAAAACAAGCAATTGGGCGCCAACACTGGCAGGCGGCATAGGCATGCCTGGCACACGAGGTGGTTGGCGGTTACAAGTCAAATGTCATCATGCTACCCTCCACAAGCACGTATCGGGTAGTTTTGTCCATTAAAGCTCAAGGCTTAGGCTATGGGAAGAAACTTTGCCTCTACTGAATGTCTCTAGTTTTCTTACTTCATTGACAGCTAGGCCACACACGCGCAGAGCAAAATCATGGCTAAGGTTAAATAGACGGTTGATACTGTTAAACCCTAAATCCTGTCCCTAATTCAACAAAGTAACAATAACACTAAAATCTCTTAAATATCACCAAAATTAAGTCCTAAATTCAAATAAACACAACCCATCTACTCAATAAAAGTCATAAAACAACGAAACGAAACCGATTTTTAATCCAATCATACCGTTTATTTTGAGAGTGAATTTACGCTTATGATGCTAAATAAAAGACTTATACTGTTATACCCTAAATCCTATCCAGCTATCCCTAATTCAACAAAGTAACAATAACACTAAAATCTGTTACATATCACCAAGATTAAGTCCCAAATTCAAATAAACACAACTCATCTATTCATAGATATCATAACACTGATTTTCTTCTTACTTCATTGACTGCTAGGCCTCACAGGTGCTGTGCTGAATCGCAGCTAAGGTTAAATAAACGATTTATACTGTTAAAATCCTAAATCCTATCCATAAATCAGCAAAATAACAATAACAGTAAAATCTCTTCCGTATTCAAGTCCAAAATTCAAATAAACACAACTCATATACTCAATAAAAATCATAAAAACACGAAACGAAGCCGATTTTATAATCGAATCATACCGTTTCTTTTGAGAGTGACTTTCCTTAAGGTAAAGAAATGAATTATACTGTTTTTTTTTTTTGATTAAGCACCGGGTGTCCGAGTCTCTTTGAGCCCCGACTAATCCCGGGGTGCACAGGCCCTCCAAGGAGTTTCCCGCAAGTGCACCACGGGTAATTCGGGGTTTCCCCGGTCCGATGGCCCTCGAAATTCAGGCTCAACAAAATAACGAGGGTTATGAATTATCTTTGTTAAACCCTAAATCCTCTTCCTAATTCAACAAAATAACAATAAAACTCAAATACCTCGCGTATCACCAGAATTAAGTCCCAAATTCAACTAAACACAACTCATCTAACCATAAAAATCATAAAACACAAAATGAAGCTGATTTTTACTGTTAAACCCTAAATCCTATCCATAATTCAACAAAAGTAACAGTAACACTAAAATCTCTTACATATCACCAAAATTATGTCCCAATTCAAATAAACACAACTCATCTACTCAATAAAAATCATAAAATACGAAACAAAGCCGATTTTCAATCGAATCATAGCGTTTAACACTAACATCTCTTACATATCACCAAAATTAAGACACAAATTCAAATAAACGCAACTCATCTATCCATAAAAATCATAAAAAGACGAAATGAAGCCAAATTTTAATCCGAATGATTACTGTTTCTTTTGCGAGTAACTTTACGCTTAATTTTAAACTTTCGAGTGACTTCAAGCTTATGAGACTGAAATAGAACAAACGGTTTAATTGGTTAAACCCTAAATCCTATCCCTAATTCAACAAAGTAGCAATAACACTAAAATTAAGTCACAAATTCAACTAAACACAACTCACCTACTCTTAAAAATCATTAAAAAAACACGAACCAAAGCCGAATTTTAATCGAATCATACCGTTTCTTCTGTGAGAGAAAGGAATTATACTGTTAAACCCTAAATCTTATCCCTAATTCAACAAAGTAGCAATAACATTAAACTTAAGTCACAAATTCAACTAAACACAACTCATCTACTCATAAAAATCATAAAAAAAAAAAACATGAAACGAAGCCGAATTTTAATCAAATCATACCGCTTCTCCAAATTCAACAAAGTAACAATAACAGTAAAATAAACACAACTCATCTACTCATAAAAATCGTAAAAAAACGAAACGAAGCCGAATTTTAATCGAATCATACCGTTTCTCCTAATTCAACAAAGTAACAATAACAGAAAAGTAAACACAACTCATCTACTCATAAAAATCATAAAAAAACACGAAACGAAGCCGAATTTTAATCGAATAATTACCGTTTCTTTTGAGAGTAACTTTACGCTTATGTGGCTGAGGTTGAGCTGGTGCATCCTTAGCTTCACGTGCAGCTCTTTTCGCTAAATTAGTTTGATGCCTTTTCCCTTGCGTGTGCGCCAAGTAATTCCCTTCGTTATTATGTAACGTTAAACATAGCTTACATTCATAACTACCTAAATGATTCCGCATAAAATATGGATCTTTTGCTAAATCTATTGTTTCTAATGCTAATCTCCGCAACCTCTCACGGCGGTCTATCGCTTCGTTTTGCGCTGTGGCTGCGCCGCCGCTTCCCGGCTTCGATCCCCATTCTCTGTCCATTTTTTTGACCCGACCCGACCCGAATGAGCTAGGGTTTGAAAGAGGAGTTTGTTTGATGTTGTTGTTGTATTGAAGGGGAAGGAAGGGGGTTGGTTTAGATGGGTCGGGTTCGGGTCAGGCCCAGTATTTCAATTTTCCCTTTCAGCCTATTATCAAATGGGTCATTTGCACTTTTGACCCTATTTTGTGTTGGTTTTTAAATTTTGGTCCCCATGATAGATACTCCGTCCATTCCAAAAAGATTGTCTTAGTTTGATTTGACACAAAATTTAAGAAATAAAAGAAGATTTTTGAAATGTGTGATCCAAAACAAACCTTAGATATTTGTGTGGCTGTAAATCATCTCATAAAGTTAAATTGTTTCTAAATATAGAAATGTATCAATCTTTTTGAGACAAACTAATAAGGAAAGTAAGACAATTTTTTTTGGGACCGAAGGAGTATTTGTTCTATAGATTATAAACTAATAATCTATAAGATCGCTAAGCCATGATTCGTTAAATCTTTCGATATGTGATACGTAATGTTATACTGGAGGTGGGATCATGCCAAGAATATGAAAAGATAGCCACTACAGATAATACATGCTTATAGCAATATAAAAAGCACTAAAATTAGCAAAAGAGCGCATTGGTTCAACCAAAAATAAGAACCCCATACAAATACTCCAAGTGATTTTAGCAAAGTCATCACGGTGTTATATATTTGATCCTCTAGTAAAAACAAACTGATAATACATGCTTATAGCAATATATTAAAAAAAAAAAACACTAAAATTAGCAAACAAATATGTTGGTTCAACTAAAAATAAGAACCCCATAAATACTCCAAAGTGATTTAGGTGGTGTCATCATAGTGTTATATGTTTGATCATCTAGAAAAGAAAAAAAAACAGATAATACATGCTTATAGCTGTCACGCCACGAACCATTGCCTGGGCATAACACGACACTCGGTGCCTGACTACATGTGACCGAGCGAACCAACTGGCTGGCTGAATCAACATGTGACATCAAAACATACTAAATGTGGAAATAATACTAACACATGCAGATCTACTAAGAGTTTGTCTGAAAGATCATAAATGCGAAAATACTGAATAAGCTCGAAAGTCTGAACAAGTAGCCGACAAGGCCAACACAAAAGCCTGCTAAACATGTGACTGACTGCAACTATAATTTATGAAGCCTCTAAGAATAATAGAGTTTGACTGTTTACCGGGACAAGGCCCCTGGCATACCTGACTGACTAGAAATAATGAAAAGACCGTAAAGTGTGATAATGCCCCGAGGGAACTGGGGCTCACCTAGTAGCTGATACGATAATCCTAGCGCTCTGAATCGTCAACCTGTAAATCGTTACCTGCATCGCAGCCCCCGGGCAATAAAAAGAGACGTCAGTACATTTGAATTGCACTGGTATGTAAAACAACTGAAAGAAAGAACAAGAAATACCGAAACCGAAAATCGAATCGATAAGCGAACCGAAATAAGGAAGTAAAGATATGAATACTCCTTGTTCTGAATGAGGAACCACCTGTTTATCTGAGTAAATAATCTGCGGCCTCAGGCCCAATATATATATGCACAAGCTGCGACCTCGGGCCTAAGTATACGTATACATAACTGCGGCCTTAGGCCCAATAATACAGGTGTTCATCATTAAACAATTTACATAAAAGAATTGAGAATCATCTTTGAAAGATACAACACTGACATATTGGGCAATGATTCTCTCAGACATGTATTCATGAACTGATTATGAACACTGAAGCTTTAACTATTTATAAACATGCTGAGTATTCTAGACTAAGACTCATAGGTGTCAAATACGAGTCTATATCGATTACGTACTGAGCTCACAACGTTCGGAATGAAAGTCATGAACGAATTACGAAACTAGAGAATAGAAGTTCTGCAACTATTCAAGGAACTAAGCTTAACTATATTTCTGAGGCAATTAGTAACGTTGTAAAAGAACGTGGAGTAGGGAGAATCATTAACATTCCCAAACGTAGAGAGTTAGCCTCACATACCTTAACTTCCTGCTTTCTGAGCGTAATACGACGTTCATCAACCCTTTTAACTTTAATCTATAGCAATACAAGTCAAAGGGATTCTATATTAGCACTAATATTCATGCTTTGGTCATTTAAGCATTTTATCATATAGTTGGTGGACATAAAGCTTCACAACCTTCATTAATGGTGTTTCCTTCACCCAATTCCCATTCTATCACTTCTAGGTGATTCTACAATCTCAGTTGGGTGTAATTAACATCATTCTCCATCGCCCATATGATTACAACAATCTCAAGTCAACAATCCAAAACCCTACTATAGTTCGTGTAATTCTCTTTACTAAACTCATTTCCTATTCTCCCAAGAACTCATCAATTCACTACTATGAATGATTAGAGAGTAGAACTATGAAAATATAAACAGTAACAACAGAAGATAGAAGGAAAATCGAAGCAGAAGAGACAACACTTAGCAAAACATATAAACTTAAATAGAACCATTAATAATTACGATAAATTTCTCTATATTCCCAACTCAAAGAAAAGAGAATAAAAGTGCACAGTTCGACTAATTGAATGAATACGCTTTAGTTTGAATTTACCGGGATCAAATTTAAAATTTATTAATAATTGAAGGCCCAAGGGTATTATTAACTCTAATCATAATTATGTAATAATATTTATATAAAAAAATACTTGTCGGGCAGTTAGTTTTTATTGTATACTCAACATTAGAAATGAATTAATCCACGGATGCAACCTCTCTACCCAACTTTAATTAGTTCAAACTTATTTATCTATATATATATATTCAATCTTGGTGTGGTAGGACTTAATTGCCTCTAATTAGCTTGGATCTCAATTATTTTTTTGATAAGCCTTGTTAGGTTTTTACCTATGGTTCGCCAGCACTACATATACTCTTTAGTAAAAGTTGATTCCTCTGGTGAAAAAATCTTGAAGATTGGATATTGTTGTTATTTGGAGTTGTTACATTTTTGTTTCTTTTTCCATCCGCAGATTACTTGATTACCACTAAAAATCATCTTAGTGAAAGGTGGATTATGCAATATCCACATTAGATTAGTAATTTTAGATCTATTATCCTTGAGAATAAGGTGCAACTCAAGTGTCAGTATCTAGAAAATCTGGAAAATGAGGATTCACAACAATAGTGGCTGGCACAGCAGTGCTGATATTCCAGTAAGTAACCTTGATCACTAAAATGTTCTAAATAAAATAAAGAGCATTAATGATTACTCTTCCTCTTGTGAAAATATGTATTTTGTGTTCATACTTGCTAGTGCAACAGAGAAGTGTGAATCAACTCTTTTTTTTTCCTTTTTATTTTATTATAAAGATATCATTTCAGTTTTTCATCACTCAAAGAAAATTCTATTTTCTGCCGAATGAAATAATAGCATACGACATTGAAAGTCGGTTTAGCATGGCTTAGATCTAGATTGTTCATGTCTCCGGTTTTACAATGTTTGACTTTGTAAATGGTTTTCTGCAGATTTGCCCCATTCAAAATCATTGAAGTATATCATGAAGCATGTGTCCATTTAGTGAGATTCCTTGGAAGAATAAAATGCTTCACAATGTAGGGTGAAAGACGATCTCTCTCAAAGCTTGGAGGAATAAAATAATCTTCTCCTGAGGTTCGAAATGGTCCTACATAGTTAGGATTGTTGCACACAATTCATCACTCGGTGGATTTCACAATATTTAGAATATCTTTGTAGGACTTTGATCCTTAATGGAAGAAACACTATGCAGGGTTACTATGTTGTAAACAGTGAATTAAGTAGACAACAATCTTTCCTTTTTAGTGGTTCGATATTGAATTGTTTTTCCCCAATCTCGTGAATTGCTAACATACAAAGAATGGCATGGGACATAGGCCCGTATGTTCCTTACTTTTGCCCAGAAATTTTTTTTTTTTTTTTTTTTAGATATGTGGGGATTGTAAAATATATATACTTATATTATTAATATCTCAAATAAAGAATAAGAAACATCTTTGAAATTTATATACTAATATCTATTGCTCCTAATTTCGGTTAAAAGAAGAATTGATTATATGTTTTATGAGTCTTAATGGTATCCCTCATAATGAAGAAAAATGTTTTGATTGACCTTCATTACAATTGTCTTTAAGACCTTAATTATTCTTATAATTTCATAAAATAAAAAAATCAGAAAAAAGCTAAATACTTTGCTGCATATATATGTGTGTGTGTGTGATCTTATGGGATCATAGTTGAATATAGCAAAAAAGAAAAATTAAAATCCTTTCTTCTTCTCCTTCTCTTTTTGGGCAATTGTGTTTTTATGCAAACTTTAAACTATCAGCCTAGTTAGGGCTGTACAAACCAAACCGATAAACCACACCAAACCGACAAACCGAACCAAACCGAAAAAAAAACCGGACTAATGGTTTGGTTTGATTTGATTTGGTGTTGGAAAAAAAAAATCGACCATTATAGGATTGGTTTGGTTTTAACTAAAAAAAGTCAAACCGACCCGATTATATGTATACTACTTCTAAATTATTTTATACATAAAAATATTGAATAGAATATAATTTACTAATATTATCTTAAATTTTTTCATAATTTCTGTATTTTTACATTCAGATTTGGACTTAATTTGTGAAATGGTCCATATTTGAAGCCCATATAAAGAATACACATAAAGCCCAATAAGAAACTAAATGAAAAGGTGGGTGTGTAGTTACATTTGTCTTGTGTTAACTTGAGAGTTGA
The DNA here is from genome assembly GCF_029784015.1 of Lycium ferocissimum. Taxonomy (NCBI): domain Eukaryota; kingdom Viridiplantae; phylum Streptophyta; class Magnoliopsida; order Solanales; family Solanaceae; genus Lycium; species Lycium ferocissimum. The sequence goes on along the minus strand of NC_081346.1, from coordinate 72,726,793 downwards.
GACAATAGTTGTAATAGTTTAGATGATTTAGAGTATACTCAAACTCTAAGGTGGATTTTTGTTTTTGCAACATTCCATTATGTCTAAAACTGTAGTTGCTTTAATTTTATGGAAGAAACTATATTAGTTTTTGTTGGATAGAACATTTGGTGCCATTGGGGTGAGGAGAACTTTTGTAGCTGATCTTTGTAGTTATTGTTGTTCCTCTTGGTGTTTTAAAATCGAATCAGATCAAGTTTGAACCCAGATTACCTAAATGGAAGGAGGCTCCCATCAATGAACTAGGTGTAGAGATTGAGAACAAGATTATTCTGCACTTTGAGAAGGTGTTTTGGCCAAATGTTGAGTTCTTGGGGGTAGTTGCACAGAGCTCATATGAAATTAGTTACTTTTTGAATCTTCACAAGGCCACTGACAAGTTTTTTGCTTCAAGTTTATTATATAGCATGATATTATATTAATCTAAATGACCTGAATGATTTAAAAAATGTTTTGATATGAATATTCCGTATCTAAAGAAAGTAGTTTTGAGGGGGAAGTTTGCAAATTATCAAGCAGATGTTGTTGTATGGTGCTTTTCATTAAATACAATGAAAAACTCGAGAAATCCGAAAAACCCGAGAAAAACCGATATTGAAAAACCTGACTTTTATTGGTTTGGTTTATAGATTTAAAAACCCAACACAAATAGTTTAGTTTGGTATTTGAAAAATCCGAATCAATCCGGTCCATGTACACCCCTAAACCCAATAGTGCAAGTGTTTGGGAGTGTAGCGGAACCTGTGAGAGTCACCCGCCTTATGGAAAGGAGTTTTGGCTTTTATATTTTTCATCATTTAATTGCATTTTAAAAAGCCTAACATTTCCATCTATTTCTTTTTTTCCTAAAAAGCAAATTATTTTAACATTTTTTTTCTTTTTATTTTTCTCCAATTAATTTGCACTTTTAAGAGGGATATCTATGTTGACACTAAGAGTCCTGCACTTATTTTCTTCCAAAATGCCAAACACTTTTTTTAAAATAAGACAATTGAAAGGTTAGAAAGAAACATACATCGGGAAAAGTTAGAAAGAAACATACATCAAGAACATCGTCTATAAGGAAGTACTAGGTGAGAATATATGCTCAATTACATGTTTGTATCTCATAAAGTAAAAAAAAATTACATATACCTAATTAAACTTTAATTGTTTATCTTCGTAGGTTCATATGATGATCCATTATCATTCACAGAAACTTCTACATTTTATTTCATGTATAATTATTTATTCAAAATTTTGCTTCAATAATATTGACATTGTTTTATACAAATGTGTACTATTTGACTCGGCATATACATGCATTGCACATGGGAAGCTCCTATCTTCAAAGTTAGACTGCAATTTTGTCCCTGCTTTAAATTTAAAATGTAAAATATTAAATAGTAATATTACATGATTGTTCAACCACACGTTCAGGTGCATTAATGGATTTTGTGCATTGAATGAGATCTTAAGTAAATACCTAATTAAATAACAATATTTACAGTATATAAAGGTGTATAAATTTTCTGTTTAACTTCTGTATGACCTTATCACATTTCAGCCTTTATTATTGATCCTTTCAGCTTTTACATTAATAATATATTTACACAACCTTTTGACATTCTTCCTGCACTTCATAAAAGCAGACAACAAGATATGAACATTTTATCTTCTCTGTCGTTAATTTTATTTTCCCTTTGAAGACTTACTGCTCTTTCATTTTGTGTGTTTTGCTCAGGTACACATTACAACACAACAAACATGTAAGTCTATCTTTTATCGTTTTATTATTGTTGGGAAATAACCTAAAATCACTACTATGTATTATGTATCATCATCTGGAGTTTGGACTGTTGAATTACTTCGTTATCTTATTTAAACAACCAAAATTTTCTGTTTACTAAGTTTGCTGTCATGCATTAATTAATTAGTATAAGAGCCCGCAACTTATCTTCTTTTATTTTTCGTTACTTGTATGGTTATGCCTTACCACAAAATATGGCTTGATTATCATCCATAACTCACATTCATGAAACTTTACTTTATTAATCTGTATTTTGTTACTTGAATACATTTTTAACAATCTTATGTAATTATACTGAATTTCGTACTAATAACTTGGTATACACGAGCAAGCACGTGTTCAGAAACTAATATACTATATTAAAAGCACAAAGGGCCTTAGAAATGTTGATTGCTCTTTTTGCCCTTTATTAAAAGACTCCGCAATAGACAAAATTGTCATTTATTATTTTCCTATCAATTAAATATTATGTATTAAGTATTTTTCATTTGATCTATTATTTAGGAAGTCCTACTATTTAGGACTCCAAAATCAATTAGGATTTTATGTCTTTTGACCAAATTTTGATATGTCATAATTAACGTATAACACTTTTATTAATCAACTAAAATTTCACTTATTATATCTTTCCTTATTTCAACAAACAATAATTCATCAATTGTTTTCTAGAAACCACCATGAAGCTAACGAAAATTAGGATGGTAATCTTTGTGATTGAATGTCTTTTCTTTGTTAGGTTTGCCAATTAACGTTACTTATGTAGAATTTTTAAACCAAAACAATTTCGGAAGAGATGACCACTTCTACAAAATTGTCATTTACTATATTTTACAAAATTGTAATATAAATTATAGTCCTAACAAATTTTAGTTATTAAAGTTTTTCCTTATTTGAACAAATCCTAGAATTTTGACTTTCAATCAATTTAGAATTATATTTTGTATAAATCCTTTCCTTACTTGAAATAAATAGCACAACTAAAATTTATGAATTTATGTTTTCTTTGTACTATCTGCGGTATTTTGTAGTTTGTTAGCATTATCAATTGCTTATAGATTTTACACATTTATCAGTTGACGGCTAATTCTTTTTTCCTTCCATATTTAATAGATTTAGGAGTCTTTAATTATTATTTGCTAATAAATCTTCAAGTAACACTCGAAGTCTTCCATCAAGATATCGAGAGACTTAAATTGGGGGAGGAAGAGAGGAAAACTTAAAGCTAGCTTTACAGAAATCAAACCCAGGAGTTGACATAATTGCTGGATACTACAGTTTTGAAGGTTTAAGGCTTAGATTGAATTGTAATTTGATATTCTCTTTACTTTCTCCATGTTTTGGTTGGACTGAGGACTAATTGTAACTTCGGTTTATCTTTTTGTATGCTTTCTCTGTAGTTATTTAAGACAATTCAATAACTATCTTTTGTTTATGTTTATGAAACATTTTTTTATTTTAGGGTCATCAACTTTAGAATTTTAAATTATCTAAAATAATTTAGTTTTGAATTCAACTTGGTGATATTATTTAGGGATTTTGATATGAGCTTTGATTCAAATTCCTGTTAAACAATAATCGTGGAAGCTAAATTTGAATTATTACTTTTTGCTATTACAAAGGGAATAGAGACTGCAATATACATAAATATGTATTTTTCAATTACCTTTATCTTGAATTTTAAATGTTGACAAGATTTCAAGTGAAAATTTTGAAAGTAATTTGGTGTCATAAAATAGCTTAATAGTTTTTTTTTTTAATTTTTTTTTTTAACATTTGAGATCTATAATAATTGTGAAAAGCGTTGCATAGCGTATTTGAAAGTTTTTTTTTTTTTTCTGAAAAAAGAAAAAATGTCGTAAGGTAAAAGGAAAAACTGAAAAGAGAACGAGTAGGAAACTCATTCTTTAATATCCAACATTACTAAAGACAATTGATATTCATGGACATGCGAACAATGATCTTAATAACAAATTTCACACCAGACAAAACAGTCATTTAATTATTTTCTAATAATTAGAAGTAGGCATTTAATTATTTCCTAATATTAGGAACTCAAAATCAACCTGAGGTATGCAGCATTAGTTGGTCTTATCACGTTGACAAGTTAAAAGGGTTTTATAAAGCTTATTTCAGAATGATGAAAAAGTGACCGAAAATATTCCGAGGTTCTCGGTTTGAATCCCCGCTCAGTCAAATAAAAAAAAATTGCAGGGCAAGGCTTCTCGAAAAGTCTGCCTTAAGGCATAACTAAATCCGTATAAGGCAAAAACAAGAATCTTCCATAAGAATTATCGTACAGTCAGACCTCGCTATAACAACATCTGCGTATAACAACACCACTTTATAATAGCTAAAAATTTTGGGAACCGATTTTTTATGTTATATTTTACTTCTCTATAACAACATTTTACCTATAACAGCAACGACCAACTTTATAACAGTACGCTCTTTGTAAAATTACCCCCATATAACAGCTCTATGCTTTTTTTTGATAATATAACATCTTTATAAAAATAGAACAAGAGAACATGGAAGCCTAAGACGACAATGAAAGTACTGACGAAGAACCTCAACCTATTTTTACTTGGACTGGGTTAGAAGATTCAACGGTTCAACTCTTAGATTCTCTTCAAGGGAAAGCAATTGAATACCCGTTTCTTTGAAAGTTTGGATGAAAATCTTCGTAAATTCAAGCGTTATATCACCACTAAGAGATATGATCTACGAAACAAGCTACAATTATGAATGTCTTCCATCTAAATTTAAAGAATTTAATTTTTAAGTACCGTAGATTTAAAATGTGTGCCTTAGAGCTTAAAGCTTTATACATTCAGTTATGGATTTATTGAAATTGTATTAACTTTTTTTAATGTTTAGTAACTGAAGTATTCATATCTTTGAGATTTAAAATTCAAATAATTGTTATTTTTTACAACATTAAAAATAAAAAATAAATAGTTTTATGCATCTTTTTTGCCTATAACAACCAACTGTCATTTTAATGGCAAATGCTGTTATAGGTGTATAACAGCAATTCTATATAAAGGCCAAAAAGTTCCGGACCCAACGATGTTGTTATAGAGAGGTTTGACTGTACCTTCAAATCTTACCAGGTGAATTCATGTCGTGATAACTAAATACTCATGAGACCTTATCCCGCGTATTAAATGATAACGATACAAGAATAATAAAAGGAAGAAGTAAATAAGTAAATACGGCCAATAGAATAGTTACCCAAATAAATAAGGATATTACAAATCTAGGAGTACAATATATATATATATATATATATATATATATATATATATATATATATATATATAAGTAAATATCTACAGTATATATTATATATATTGGGTCTTAAAAAAAGTGGGGCCCCAAAAAAATGGGGCCTAGGCCATTGCCTTACCTGGCTTGCCTATGAGCCGGCCCTGCCATTGAGAATCATGATTTCAAATCTGACAAGATACATGGAGTTAAAAATGTCAAAAGATAGGGAAAAACAGATAATTCTGTTTGATATATAAAAGGCAGAGTTCATCTAAGAATTTATTCCAAGCCTGACAATTCTATTCCATAATTTCCCAAAAGCAGTATGAAATTTAAGTACAGAACTCCCAAACAATACTCCCCCACACGGAAATCCTAAACCTAAACTTATAAAGGAAAAAAAAAGAAGAGACAAAATAGTTTGTTGTGTTGGCCATGTATCAAAGAGAATTGTATAAGATAAAAGTGTAGTCTAGGGTTTGCATCAGAATGGCGATAATGGCATTCCGTTGTCTTTTGGGGGTTAGTCGTGCTGCTGTGGGAACACATATACGGTACGCTCCTCTCTTCTTCTTCTTCTTCTTCTTCTTCTTCTTCTTCTTCTTCCTTTTTATTTGATTTTTTGATTAATTGATTGAATCCTTCTTCTTCTTCTGTAGGCGATACTCGCAGGGTATCGTAACCAAGGATCGAGCCAAAATTGGGAATCCTGATGGTAATAACACTCCAAGTCATTGTCTTTCTCAAAAGTTTTTGTGCGTAAATTCCCCTTAAAAGTACTCGTTTTCTTTTGTTGCAGTCCGTGCCCGTATGGGTCACCCTCTGATGGGCACCAGACCTTACACAAACTGGACAAATGCTCAAAAGTTGAAGCACTGGAAAGAAGAATTTAAGGCGAGGCTCAACTTGTTTAAGGCGAGGCTCAACTTGTTATGGCTAATGGCCCGGGCTGTCCCCCATGTCTTGAGGGAGGAGTTCATCTGAGTGCTAGTGGCTCCATTTTCCCTGGACCTCTTTATAATGCGCGGTGAGATTCAAAGATATGTTCAATCAAAAGGAGGGTATTTGAGCCTTGTGTTTTTTTATCTATTGGAAGACAGATAGCCAAAGGTTCCAAGAGAGAACAGACAGATGCAACGCACGCCATCAAAGCCATATGGACGCTCTTACACTCCATCAAAGCTAACTGGATGCTCTTACTTCAAAAAATTAGTAAGTTGCTACTTGTTGATGATGATGTGAAATGAGCTTAAATACAGAATATAAGTTATAAGGGAGTCTATGCATTATTTTAGGTAGGGTAGAAGATGGAATAACTAATACACAAATAACTAACCGTGCATTTGGTCTTAGAAAAGTGTGCCCCAAAAAAAAGTGGGACCTAGGCCATTGTCTTACCTGGCTTGCCCATGAGTCGGCCCTGCCTTTGAGAATTATGATTTCAAATCTGACAAGATACATGGAATGAAAAATGTCAAAAGATTACCAAAGAGGAAAAGGAATGTTTGCCTCATTTCTTTTGTATAGGGAAAAACAGACAATTCTGTTTGCTATATAAAAGGCACAGTTCATCTAACTCATCTGAATTTATCCCAAGTCTGACAATTCTATTCCATATTTTAAGCCTGTCAAACCGGCCGGGCCGGGCCATGTAAATACGGGCCCATTGGGAGCCGGGCATAGTTAAGGGGTCGGGTTGGGGCCAGGTTTGAGGAGGGAAAAGGGTGTCTCGCCCGGCCCCCTACTCGGGTAGGGGCACATAGTGGGCTAACCGGCCGGGCCGGGTTTTAATTATTTAAAAAAAATATCTAATACTAAAATTTATTAAGTTTGCTACTTTAAAATCTAGTTGTTGCCAACTTTATTTTAACCATCTTTATTCTCTCTAAAATATAGTATAATTCATGTATAATTAATTTTATTATTGTTTAATATTAGGTATAAATCAAGTATATTTATCATAAAACTACAAATATAAATAGTATAGTAGCAATATATATTAACAATATTGTATGTATGTAAACGGTGTAGTATGTTATACAAAATTAGAATAAAGTCAATTATTTTAAAAAATTTATATATGTTGCAATTTTTTCTTGTTTCCTTTTTTGGTGATTAAATTTAGATGTTACAACATATTATTTTAACATGTTACAAATTAAGTTGTTGGTGTTGTAGCGGTTCTATTTTTTCCGATTCGTATTTGCACTTGCCTCATTAAAAAGGAAAGTGTTCCGGGGAAGTACGGTTGTCAATCGTACCGGAAAAAGGAAAAAATATACTTATACGTAATGGTACTCTAAATGGACTTATTTTTTAGAGTCGCCACCTAATTTTTAGGAAATTAGAAAAATCGAATCGAAAAGAGTTCATTTAAAATAATTATTTCATGATTATTTTAAAAGAAACCTAATCTACACAGAGTCTAGGTAATGGTTTTGGTGATCCCCCGAGGAAGGTGTTAGGCACCCAGGTATTAAGGATCCGCTCAATTGCGGTTTACCTACGGGTTCTAATAATATGTCCATATAGATATAAATTGGTTTGTGATAAAAAATAGTTTTTTGTTTAATACTTCCGCAAATAGATATTAGTCATTTATGCAAAAATAGTACGTTTCAAGAATCAAAAGTGGTAGAATTTTGCCCAAAATTGGGCGTTTGGGGTGTCGGACTAGAACACTTAGGCTAATACCCGAAGGCTCTTAGCCTAAGTAGGAACCTACGTAAGTCCACCCAAAAACGGTTTTGAAAAAAAAAATCGTTAAAGTATAGGAAAATAGTTTTAGGAAAATAGGTTGAATATATAGTTTATATAGTATTTTTACATATATATATATAGTCCATTTTTTATTTCTACCTTTTCTAAGTTTGAGTCAAGTTTTATCTTTTAGCCTAAGTCCACCAATGGTAATTAGTCCTACAAATTTTAATATTGTTTCAAATCAATCCATATGTCATCAACCCACAAGTTTCACAAATATTCAATCAATCCTTAATTCCTCGAAAATTGGCAGTTTCAGTCCTTCTCATAAAATCAGTCCCAATTTGCATTAACATCTCAAAGTTTGTAGCAAATTCATTTTTTTTTAGCAACTTTTAAAATACGACAATCCATTAAGGGTTCCAATAGGCATGATAATTTGCACAAATCACACAATTTAAAGGAGATAGGGTATTTGGGCCGACCAAGCCCAAAAGAGGAAATGTCTATGCACTTGGGTTCATTGGATTCAACGTATGCTCCGTTTTGCTCCAAATTTGGTTGACTCGATCTAAAAGTGTTGGTGAACCCATTTGGGGCCCACCAACGGGTTTGAATAGGCAAAGATACAAACGGGTATGTATAATATTAGTGTACGTTCACGAATAAGACTAAGTACAAAATTAAAACTACAATAATTATTACAAAAGCCAAAAAATGAATTACAACTTTATTGGGCTAGGCCCATATATTATAACTAACAGTAGCTAACGAGATGGCCCAAAGGTGAAGTAGGCCCAAAATAGTAATGGCAGCCCGAATGTGAAATCATAACTGATAGACCTAGGTGATAAGCCCAAGCTATTCTTTTTCTATAATTTTCTGAGGGTCAAAGTGTGATATACATGATATACTACTAGTATACTACTCGATTTTTCTCAAATTTTTCTAAGTGACAAGAGGTGATATACATAATATACTAACAGTGTATCACTTATATAGGGAGAGCAAAACCCTTCAAAGGGGCATATCCTCCATATACACTTGATATACACCACATATTCAATTTAAACTTGACTTTAAACACCATATTCAAGTCATGTACAAAAACACAAATTTCTCAGAAATCCACACAATTTGCAAACATCCAGTTCTAGCTACTGCCCAAAACTCAAACAGTCAAACACACAAGCAAGATACCACTGAGTGATTCATCAGACCCAAGGGGAAGGAAATACCCAGTTTTAGGCAATGTAAAAGTAACTTAAGGCAAGGCACAACAAATATTTGAGACTCAAGAGATGACCATGGCATAACCAAGAACAACATGAAGGTTTAACATGAATACAAAGTCCTACAAAATTCATTTATGGCATAAAGAATGGCCAAGACAAGATCAACAAATTTCTGAGAGGGTGAAACCAATATGAGTGCAAACATAGTTCAACTGTGGGCCTTAAGGGGTTCATGACACTATCCTGGGCTTAAAATACTATACTAGGATTTATCATGGGCACCAAACAGCAGGCAGAAAGTAAGAATTCAAGTGGATGAACCATAGAAATTCACAAATCAGCTATAGGTGCAAGTGTAGGTATCCTATTTACTTTCGCAATAGTAGTTATGGTCTCAGTTTTAACATGACATTGCATTAAAATTCAGAACCACACATAGCATAGGTAAGGAAGTTATGGCACACTTTTTAGAAGAATAGACAAGAAATGTTGATAGTAGGAAGGCAAGGAAGTGAGCAGTTCCAGGTTATGGAGGATTGCTTCAGTCTTCAATGAGACACTCCTCAGTCCTCTATGGTACCATCGTGGTATATAAATATATTGAGATGGTATCATGGAGGACTGCTTCAGTCCTTCTCTTAGTCCTCCGTGATACCATCATAATATATAAATATACTGCGATGGTATCATGGAGGAAGGGTTTTCGACGAGGGAGTACGTCGGGTAAATACTTTGGACTGGGCTCGGCAGAAACAAAAATAATTTGGGTGGGCATAAGCGGGTAATTAGTTTCAGTCCAATGGGTAATTAGTGTTGTCTTCCCAAAAATAAAGACCAGCCCATTTGAAGAGCAAAAATTAAAGACCAACACAAAATATTTTCCTAGATTATATATAAATGCTTTTGGGAAAATATCATATTTCTTACTTATTAAATACCAAAAAATAAACAACCAACCACTTATTTTTCATGAAAATATTTTCTAGGAAAACATAGTTCATAAAAAATATTTTGTTCGTGCCAAAAATACCTTAAGAGAAAAAAAATCCTACTTAAGACTCATTAAGGTAATTAAAATCCAAGCTAAAATGCTCTAGAAAGGTATATATAAAGATATTTTTACATTTTTATCAAATTACAAATTAACACTCAATCGCTTTCATGACTTCTAAATAATTTGATCCTTTGTCGATCACAAGCTAGACCCCTCCACTTTCCCTTTTTTCACTCTTTTTCTTTTTTGATGGAAAAGAAAGAAATAAAATAAAAAGAACTTTGAACTTTTATTTTTGTTAATCTCTGAACTTGTCTCAAGATAATCATGAATTGATGCACGCTTTACAGATGCACTTGTCATAGTTTTTGTAATTTTCATAAGATATGATATTCTTTTTTGATTTGGTCTATGCTCTTTTAAAACCAAAAAAAAAAAAAAAAAAAAAGGACTTGGCATGATGCACACATTTAACTTTATTATTAAGAAACAGAGATTTGCTAGGTCCATTTTGGGACAAATTTTAGAGTTTTGTTTTTAAAAAGTTCTTATAAAATTTGGCCTCTCTGTTTGCCAAAAGAGATTTCAGCCCTTGAACACATTTTAGCTGGCATAAATAGGAAATCAGAATATCTTTTTGTTAGGTTGTTATTTTTGTTGTTGTTAAGTTTTACAATTTTTTTTTTTTAATTTTTTTTTATAGAACTTTTGAAAAAAAGGGACAGACACCCTTTTATAGGAGGTGTCATCCAACACAAATTCATATCACCTGAAAATAATTTGGGAGAAGAATTAAGGCTTTTAAATATCAGTGTCCTCACACCCAATTACAGACATACAACTACAAGTAGAGTTGTACAAATAAATTCTAATCACTTGCAAGAGAACATGAGTGCGTCATTAAATATAAGTAAATATCTTCTTCTTTTTTTCCTATGTCTTGCGGTTTTCTGCGCTAACCGTTATTTTGGTCGCTCTAGAAAGTGATTTACCTTCTAAACAAAAATTTTACGTCGCAGACTTGAATTAATCAAATCTTAAAGCAGATATTAAACACCAAACGGAGAACCGAAATTTGTTTGTTGAATGCTTAATAAATAAGAAGAGTTGGAATATTTTAAACCGAGAGAATAATAAATCTTCAGTGTATCTGATGATGTATATTCATATAGTGGGTTTTAATTTAATATTCTAGTTTGACTTTAAAAATTATAAATGGCAGAAACATCTGAATAATTCCGTTCCCCACATGCTTGAATTCTCTTTGGCCTACATTGTCTGTTTTTTTTTCTTTTTTTCTTCATATATGCTTAAAAATATTTGTAACCATTTTGGACTACACTTGGCCTAACTTCTTCTCTTTTTGTTTTTTTTTTTTTTTTTTTTTGACTTTGTTCTATTTATTTAGTTTGACGGTTAGCCAACAAGCATATCATTTATACGGTAATTATAAATAATAAATATTACATAGTAATCTAATAAAAATGATAGTAACAAATAGGAGTATGATATATTTTCAATGTATACAATTTAAACCATTGAAGATCATACTTGAAGTGAATGAACTTTGAGTCATTTTTTCATTTTGATTGAAGAACAATGAAGTACCACAGTAGAAAGAAAATAATTATAAATGGAAGGTATGAGGCTGGGGTTACGTTAGAAGTTTTAAGTATTGTTCGTTGATCTTTGTAAAGTGAAACTGATTCCTCTATAAAAATAATAATCTGTACTGATTAGTTTTTGACACTATCTTTGGAAATAATTAATGACGTAGAGTTTCAAATTCTACAAAATTATTCTGGAGTTTCCTTTGTGAATTTTGAGACTTCAGTACAACTACTATTCCTTTAACTATAGAGATTTAAAAATGGCTACTTGTGAATTTTTCCCAATTATCCTTAATTTGGTCAATACCTGTATGTGTTGATCTCCCATAAGACAAGTTTAGCATAGCCCACCTTAAGGATGTGAAATAACAAACTGCAATCTTAATCAAAGTGATATGTCACACCAAATAGAGTAGTCCTAGAAACATACTTTATCTAATTCCAAAATTTGTGCCTAACAATACTAAAAGTAGATGCTTTTATTTTTCTCCACTAATGTCATCATTTCTCGGCAAAAAACTAAAAAGACATCCACCGTAAACCGCTTAAATTAAACATAGCGGGAAAATATATAAATATGCATAATTCACGTCATATATAATTAGTGTATTATCTATAATACAAATTAAGAAAAGTAAACAGTAAATTTGACCGATTATTTACGTAAAGATCTTGAAACAAACAACCAAAAAGTAGTAGTGCCTAGAAAAATCCCTCACAACCAAACAATTTTGAGTCCAAAATAATACCAATTAGGAAAAGTAAACAGTAAATTTGACCGGTTATTTGTGTAAAAATTCTAAAAAAGAATCTTAAACAAACAACCAAAAATCAGTATTGTTTAAAAAAAGTCCTCAGAATCACACAATTTTGAGTCCAAACTAATACCAATTAGGAAAAGTAAACAGTGAATTCGACCGGTTAGTTGCATAAAGATCCAGAAAAAGAATCTTAAACGAACAACCAAAAAATAGTAGTGTCTAAAAAGATCCCTCACGAATCGAACAATTTTAAGTCCAAAATAATACCAATTACGAAAAATAAACAGTAAGTTTTACCTGTTATTTGCGTAAAGGTCCCGAAAAAGAATCTTAAACAAACAACCAAAAAGTAGTAGTATATAAAAAAATCCCTCACAACCAAACAATTTCGAGTCCAAAATAATACCAATTAGGAAAAGTAAACAGTGAATTCGATCGGTTATTCGCTTAAAAATTCCGAAATAGAATCTTAAAGAAACAACCAAAAAGTAGAAGTGTCAAGAAAAAAGCCCTCACAATTAAACAATTTTGGGTCCAAACCCAAAAACCTCTACCAACAAAAGGCCCACTTAGATGTTGACCCACCACCAAAAGTTGCAACTCAAAGCCTGGAGCCCAATTCGTATAACTCTTCACCCCTTATTTTTCATATTAATTACTTTAAATGCCACTATAATTCTCAGGTGGCTGTTGCGTTGCCTTTCCACACGTAACAGAAAACGTTTACTATATTTTTGCCACATTAATTAGAATTAGAATTGTAAACTAACTTCTTTGGGCACATGCAATGATGCAAATAGAGAAAATGATACTTTGCTTAATATAGTAAATTGAACATAAATTAACTTTTTGATGGAGATTAAAACTTGAAATTGCATAATTTTCACTTTTATAAACGAATTACATTTGAATTCTTTCCTTTTAATGTTCTACCTAACGGAACGAGAACATATTCTCTAAGTTATCGTTCTTATGAAATTTCTTAATGACTAGAATCCTTAATAAAATTTAGAGAAGATTTTAGATGCTGGCCCATAGAGCTCTGAATTGAAAGCTAAATGCTTACCATATTCAAAATTCCAAAAGAATTGGAGATTGGAGATTTTTACTGTCAAAAATCAGAGATTTGAAATTCACTCATACAATAACTAGCTAGAGGATAAGCAAGACTCAATTATCAAGAGCTTGCTACCATTAAATGATCCTCTTCTCTTGAATCTTTTTAATCGTTTACAAAATTAAAATTTAATACGTCAATTATCCTTTAATCAAATTCACTAATCAAGGCCAAAATACCAACATCCTTTTTTAGTTTCAAGTTAGTTTAGCTATTAACTTAATGAAATTAATTATCTTTGGTATTATTGACCGTTTAATTTATTGTATTAAAAATAACATGCATTTCATATCTCTAAGAAGACCGTACTATGATTAAAAAAATGTACTATTATAATCCTGAAAAGAAAACTTAAGGCAAAAAAAAATATAAGTTAGTGTAGTTAACTTATTTTTTTTTTTTTACTATTTATGCTTTTAGAAAGTTAACCCAAACAAATTCAATTAATTTTTTTGGCTTATTTTAAAAAAAGATAAAAAGTTTACGCCATCAAACTAAACACTCAAAAAAAAAAACAGCTTACTATTTATCTATCAACTTATAAACCCAATCCACGCCATTTTCATAAGAAGATGTACTATGATTCCACAATGCACTATTTCTAATCCAGTATAACTTATCTCAAAATTAATAACCAAATAAGCTAAATGCTTCCGAAATACCCCTAAATTCATAATTTATATATGAAACTTTAAAAAAATAAAAATTCGAAAGGTACAAATGGTGCAATTGTGTTGAGTAGCAGCTAGGAAGTCACTTGTCAAGGAAGAAAAAGTAAAGAATAACCGCAAAAACGTTGTTCTCACTTCTCACTTCTCAGCTATATACCCGTTTTCCCTCTCTCATATATATATAGAGAGAGAGAAAGTGGTGCATTATGCCATAAGCACATTTGTAACACTTTTTAGAGAGAGAGTTTTAGCAATGGCTTTATCGACGGGGCAGAGTAACAGCAGCAGTTATGATCTGTCCTTTAAGATCTTATTAATTGGAGATTCTGGAGTTGGCAAAAGTAGTTTGCTTGTTAGTTTCATTTCTAATCTTGTTGACGATCTTGCCCCTACCATTGGTATATATGTACTCTCTTCTTTGTGAAGGAATTGCTCTCTGTCCTGATTTGTGTGATACTTTTCGCTTATGACAGTCAACTTGACTAATCTTCAAAGCTAAGTTGGATTAGATCAACTCAATGTTTTAACATTAAAATTATATAGTTTGAATCTAAAAGTGAAAAGTTATCACATAAATTGGGACGGAGGGATTATGTTGAGTAATTTTTGTTTGATCCTTTGATTTGTATGGTTAATGCAAATTATTTTGTTAATTTTCAGAGAAATCAATATCTACTGTTGTTGTTTCAGGTTATTATTCAAATCGGTTTTTATGATTGAAATTATTGTTAATCAGTTGCAATTATAGGTTTGCTATCATTGTTGTTTCTTAATGTTGAGGGGATTTTGTTGGATTCTTAGTAGTTATTTTGAATTTATACTTGAACTAGAAATGATCATTATTTAGATCCTAGCTTTGGCTCTAAACTTGTCTTACACATATTATTTATGAAAACTTGAAAAAAATTGTGTCATATCTAGTAAGAAATAGAACAAGGTCTTTATGTAACCTGATAATAAATTTATCTGAAAATCTTATAATATGTTAAAAAAAAAAAAAAAAAAATCTGAGATGCACTATTGTCTGAATAATAATGGACTTTGTTTTTAGGGTACTACTATATGACAGAAGAAACGAGAGAAAACAAACAGAAGAAGACAGATTTTGAGGATTGCTTTTACCAATCACGAGGCTGTCCTTTAACATATTGTCCAATTAGTTTTAACCCCGTTTTTACACATTATGTTGAGTTGAGATTTTTAGAGTGTTCAATTTCTTTCCTTCCCTCATTTGTCGCTCTCTCGCTCATCCTGATAGCTGATCTAGTAATTAGTTAAACATCTTTTGAAGTTTTCAGGTAGGTTCTCATATGATGGTTGATCTCTCTGATACAATTTCCTCTAACTTGCTCTTGCTTTTTCTGATGACTAGGTGTCGATTTTAAGATTAAGACGCTCACTGTTAGTGGGAAAAGACTGAAGCTTACCATTTGGGACACAGGTTAGAACCAAAATAAGTGTCTGGACTCTGGAATTCGTTTTACTGTATTCTGAAAATGCATAATCTATAGGTTCAGATGAAAGTTGCACTAAAACTTTCGAACTCCATAATTTAGGAATGCCTAATATCCTAGCTTTTGAAGTTCTAAGATGTTATGACCATTTAAGTCGATATTTGTTAACACTGGAAATAAGGCATTTTATGATACATAGATGACACATGATTAAATCAAGTCTGGTTAGGAGGACAATATCTGCTTCTGTAAATAATATTTGCTTCGCGTGGTGAAGTATGTGAACAATGGTATCAAATTAACACAGCATCACTTAAATCTCTTTGTGCAATGGTGGATTTATGTGCTTAAACACAACTTAATCTATTGAAACCTCTAATCTACCTGAGAAAAAAACACAACTTAATCTACATGACGATTGGTTGTTTTAACTAAAGATGTGCCAATTTGATTTTCACCTGCATTTAAGATGCATGACTTGTTAAGGAAAAATGGATATGTGACTTAACTCAACCCCAAAAACAAGCTCGTGAGGTAAAAACCATCCAAGAGTATTTTAGGAGACTGTAACTCATTCCCTAATCCAACATGTGACACCCTAACACCCTCCCCGCATGCCAGAGTATCTAGAGCATGTATAACATAACATGGGGGCCAACATCGTAAAACACAATAATAAAGATGGCTCTTAGACCGTGTTAAGAAAAATAAACCATGTGCATAACTAAATTCAAATCCTAGTTCACTAGGTGAGGATTGTCTACGACCATATAAGGAGACAATAATCGATTCCCTCATTGTAACATAACAACCATTAAACTTTCCTCTATACATAATACAACAGGTTTAACATGTTAATATTGCATAACATTGAATCACTATGCGGAGAAGTAACATTGAATCACTATGCGGAGAAGTGTCTAAGGCTTTTCTTGGAGATCAAGAATTGACATTCTGGTGGAACTACTGAAATCAGTTTTACCGATCAAAAAAAAAAAAAAAAACTGTTGAAATCAGTTTTATCATAAGTATAGCTTTTACTGTTGTTATACTCCAACAATTAATCAGTTTGTCTCAGTATCTTTGCCGAAAAACTTCCTAAAGTATTTGGTTTTAGTTAGATCCAATGGAAAGTTGTAATGGTACATATTATGCTTCCTACAGCTGGACAGGAGAGGTTCAGGACACTGACAAGCTCCTACTACAGAGGGGCTCAGGGGATCATTCTTGGTAAGTGATAAGTGAATTGATACATTTTCATATCTTGCAAGAGAGGATACATCCATTGTTGATAATGCATCTATGAGTTTGGTAGAGTTAGATTTTTGTTATTACATCACTCAGCTTCATTGTAGTTTAATGTCATTCTGCATTTTTCCAACCACGACAGAACAATGCATAATTAAGAGTCATTTGTAATAGCAATCTATAAAGGTGTCCATGTAGTTCGTATCTATACAATCTATATGTCTACCTTTAACAGCTCTCCAATCTCCATTAGTTGAATACAGTTTGTGGGATGACTGTTAGCAAATGTTCAAATTCAAAAAGTTGTCCATGTAGTTTTCAGTTATTTGACAAGAAAAGTAGTTTTACTATTATTTTCATAAGAAGCATTTATCTGTGCTTTCTTTGTTGACATATTTCTACACTCCTTTTAGATATTTTGTGTTCTCTTAATTCTTAAATGCATTTCTAACTATTATGTTTACAGTTGCTTATTAAATTTGTTTACAGTCTATGATGTAACAAGAAGAGAGACCTTCACAAACCTGTCTGATGTGTGGGCAAAAGAGGTGGAGCTGTATAGTAATAATCAGGATTGTGTAAAGATGCTGGTTGGAAATAAAGTTGACAGAGTATGTTCTTTGTTTTTGTGAACCTGCTTGCATCTCTCTTTCTTTCTAACTTTTACCAATATTTGTGTTGGAGTGGATTCATTTTGCTTCTTGAATGCTAGGAGACATTATCTCGTGGAGAAAATAAGTAAATTAAGATGTTGATATCACTTCATCAAATGTGATATACTCGTATCTTCTTGTGGAATCTGGGAAATTGCATAATGTTTATAATAGGAAGTCATGAAAACTATGATTAGGGGGTTTTCATTCTGCTCTCTTTTACAAAGTTGAAGCAAATGTTTAATAAAGCAAAGTGTGAATGTACACATGCAGAATGGATTACAGAATTAGAGGATGTGTTTGGATAACTGTTTGAGAATATATGCCTCGTGCAATGTACTATCTATCTTACTTTTATTGTACTCTTTTCTTATTATCCACATGACCTTTTCCTATTGTTCATTAGGCTTTCCTGGTTACATCTTATTGCTTTCGGTGGGACTATCTTTGTTTATCTTTAGCATTACATTAATGTCGCAGTCTATTCATTGGTGCTTGAATAAATTCCGCATGAAGTCTATGCGCCATTTTATTTTTGTCTTGAGAAAAGGTAAATAAGTCCGTAAACCAACTTTTATTCTTACTTTTACTATTGGCTTATCAGGAATCTGAGAGAGCTGTGAGCAGGGAAGAAGGCATTGCCTTAGCAAAGGAACTTGGAGGTCTATTTCTTGAATGTAGTGCTAAAACTCGAGAAAATGTGCAAAACTGCTTTGAAGAGCTTGCCTTAAAGGTAAATGTACATTCATGACTTTTCTGTAGGATTCACATCATGTTTGCCAAAGTAGCATCATATGCTAAGTAACATGGTCGGCTGGTTGTTTTTTTTATTGGTAAAAGGGGGGAAAAACCAGCCGAACTTGTTACTCTGCATATGATGCTGGTTGTTAATGTACCGTTACTTTTTAGATGTATCCAGTTGACCTTTTTGATTGAAAACCTTCATAACATAATATCCTGATGGTTGACTTTAGTGGAAGGTATCCAAGCACATCTACTGTATGCTGTATTGGTAAATCTCTCTTGTTTCCATTCGTAGTTTACATTGATATTATACCTGTTCTACGCACAAGGGAAAATGACTTGCTTTCATTCATAATATAAGTGAGTAGATCAGTGTAATATATTTTGAAGATGCATCTTGTTTTGCACTGAAAAATACTACAGATATTAGACAATAGACAGGTACTAAGAACATGACTAACCGACTCTCAAGATTAAGAAACATTAGAGTCCAATGTTTCTTTTCTTGGATGACTTATCATCCTTAACTTTCAAGCTTGAGAAACGTAGCAATCCAACAGTTCTGATCTGGTTGACTTTAAAACTGATTAATTTACTCAACTCACATCTCCTCTAGAATGACTTTTCCATTGATTTTCTAACGAGACTACTGTATTCAGATAATGGAGGTGCCTAGTCTCCTGGAAGAAGGATCAACTGTAGGGAAGAGAAATATCTTGAAACAGAAACAAGAACAGCAAACACAACAGGGTGGTGGTTGCTGCTCATGAAACTCTTCAAACTCTAGGACCAATGACAAAATGTGCACTAGATGGTACTGAAAAGTCGCAGTTAATCAAATATTCAATTGACAAAGTGTGCACTAGATGGTGCTGAGAAGTCAAGAGTTAAATCACATGTGTATATGCTGTTTTCTTTTTCTTCTTACTGTTGTTATCCTGCTGCTCTGGAAGTGGTTTAGAAGTCTCATGTAAAGTAATTGGTTGATTTGGTTATTGGTCAATGTTCTTGTTAATATCTGCCAGATTGCTGTCAAATTGGGTGTGTTTCATAAATTTAATGTCCATTTCATCACTAATTAATTGCCTTTGAGAGTCAGCACCATATTACACTATTTCCACTCCGTGTTTTTCATTTCCTTTATAAAGATCTCCTTCAATACGAGACAAGATCAGAATGTTAAGCGATACATCGGATTTGCGAACCAACATCTTCTCAGGGTCTAACGCAATCTCCCCAAGTATTAATAAGTCAATATTTAATTTGATCAACTGTGGAATTTAGCTCATAAAAGTCCAAGCAATGGATATACAAGACTTGTAAAAAAGGTTTCTTTGTTTTCTCACCTTACTTGTGGAACTACACCGGGTATGTTATTATTGTTTCGTCTTCCCCGCACCCCTACAGCCCTTCTTTTTTTGGGGGAGAGGGGGCATGGGGGGTGGGGTGTGGTGTGTTGGAGTTAATCGTGCCTCTAGTTGCTGTACACCCAAAAATCAAAATGCCACCCCATGACCACGATCTTTTTTTCTTTTTCTTTTTCTTTTAAATCGTGGTTTCCAAATTAACTTGTGTACTTCGACTAATGCTACTATTATACCGCATGATTACCATTTTTTTTTAATAATTGCAGTGTCTAGATCAACTTGCGTGTACCTTGACTAATTCCACAGGCTTGCCTTAAATGACAAGTTTTAGATGCAATTAATAAAAGCGGACAATATCTTACCAATTGTCCGCTTTTCTAAAGACACTAGTCACCTTCATGAGCAGCCTAGAGGAATATGATTGCTATACAAACATGTATCGAACAAGTCATCAAAGGTTTCATAAAACTCGACTAAAGTAAATTTGGAAAAGAGGAAACTATTTACTGGCCTAAACAACTGAAGTATAGCACAATCTGGTCAGCAAAATGCAAGGACTCGTGAAAGACTGACTTTAGCCTTTAGGTAGACGTTGCCACTTGGAGCTAAAAACTTACCCAATTTGTCTGAGGAAACAAGGTTGTATTAATGAATCTTAGTTTTTTTTGCGAAGGTAAATATTATAGATGTTAAAAATCAGCACTTAGAAGATGTTGCAGTTACATCCAAAATTCAGCAAAAAGGAACAAAGGAGAAGAGAAAAAGAAAAAACGAAACATCCTGGCTATATATACAAAAGATTCCATGAACTGTAACAGGATTTCACTATCATCTATCCATTCCTGTTTACACCAAAAAGATAACCACAAAATGCAATCTGCCTTGATGTTCAAGATTGAGCTCTTTTGTCCTTCAAAACATCCCTTGTTTCTCTCTTTCCAAACGCACCACCATATGGCTGCTGGTATTGTGTTCCATGCTGTCTTGATCTGCTTTGAAAGACCTCCTGTTCCAACATGGCAGTGAATCTGATGTAGTACCTGGCATTACTCATTTGATTCCCAAAATATTCAAGAAAAACTGCCACAGCTGTGGAGTGACAGTACAATGTAGAAATAAATGGTCGACAGACTCTGCTCCTTCTTCACACATAAGGCACCGGTTAATTATTTGGAACTCCCTTCTTTGTAGATTATCTTAGATTTAAGCAAGCATTCCTAGCCACCAACCATACAAAACATTTCACTTTCATTGGCGCTTTAGAGTTCCAAATTTGTTGCCAAAAACCAAAATGTTGCTGATATGACTCCCTCATGAGCAAATTATAATGTCTTTACAGTAAAGATGCCCTTGCTGTGTTCCTTCTGGATCAATAGGTCTTCAGAAGTGGAAAGTCCATCATAGGTGGGAAGTGTACCATAGGAGTATGCAATTTCACCAAGCTCATTCCAATCATTCATATGCCTTCTGAAAATTACGTTCCAAGTGTTACCATCCCTGTATTGTGCTACTGTCCTCTGTTAGGAACTAGGTTGTGTATAGTGGGGAATAGTTCTCCAAGATGTAGGTGTTCCAACCGTTTGTCTTGCTAAAATGAAATCTTCCTATCATAACCAAGTTTGAAACCAAAATGTTGGGAGAAGACAGCCCATAACAAACTGATGTTGCTCCAAACAATGATAACTTGTGGAGAAAAACCCTGTTTGTGCACCAAACATTTAAGAGGCCAACTTTTATGTGATTACCTTCCTCCATAAAGAATCGGTTTGTACATTGAGTCTTCATAACCATTTCATCAAAAGACTTCTATTTTGCATGTTTAAGTTCTCAATGAATCTTAATGAATTTGCAACTAATAAAATGATAACAGAACTTGAAGTTGATATGACCTAAACAATGAACAAACAAACATAAGGAGAACAGGACATACCTTCTGAGTTAGGGCTCAAACATGCATCCAAGATAACTTTAATTGAATTGAGACAGAAAAACCATGCTTGCAAGTAGCAACCTTGCAGGAATTTTTTTTTCCTAGCTACCTAACTTAAACCTCGTCCTTAATTAAACTGGAGGTGGGGAATGAGAATCGGGAGGTGGATTGACTATGTCCTCCAGTATGCATGTGCTTCAAAGTTCGTCCAAAAAATTTCACGTTAAATGGATCCATACAAGAAATTTATAGTAACTAGGATGACTCTACCAGCTAATAGCTACCCCTACATCAAGTTCTTCTTTATCCCAGTGATTTTGGGTTTCTTGCATCGAAATTTTCATGTTTTTTAAGGAAAGAGAACATAAGTCTTGTAGGAGTGAGCTGTTACCGCACTGAAAATAAAATGGTACACAGATAAATGTATACGAAAACATGAGTCTCACAGGTCAAATGTGGATAAAGAACAATAATTTCATTCAGAAACAGCTTCAGAAACTTCAAAGAAGCATATAAATGTACATGGTCTGTATCATGCTGATAAAAAGAAACAAACCACTTCTGGCATTAACTTAGTAAGATGGCTTTGATATGGCTAGAATTCTGTGTTCGACGCTGAGCAATACTTGCTCAAATTGGAATCTCAACAGGAAAATATATGAATACATTACTTGAACCTACCAGAGAACTGTATGAAGCTGGGAAGTGTCCACATTATTTGAGTTATAACTCACTAAAGAGATTACTTCAGAGATGGCCCAAATAGGAAACCATTTTCTTCAAACTGAGTGGACAAATTTAACCACTGATTACTATCATAGCAAGCAATTGATACAGTTTGATTTCCTTTGTTTGTGGGACCTCTACTTTAGATCATTTCTTATCCCCAGTATGTCCTTTTTGGATTTCTGCTATTTAAGACACGGCCGAGATTAGCCAGTGCATCTTGGTAGCTTCTGCTATCTGCTATTGATTGTGGAAGATATGGACTTAGAGAAAAAGTGGGGATTGGATGATGGACACGCCAAGAATTGAACAATATGCGAAACGACGCTTCTATTTCCGAGTTTTAAGTTATATGCACTAATCGTGTAAAAAAGGTATTTTCACTGTTTAGGCCATTATTATATAATAATTACATGTACAACAAAGCCTTGAAGCAACGATAAGATGGTCTTTGTGATCTATAGGTTATGAATTCGAGCTGTGGAATTGGCCTTTCTAGACCCCGCATAAAAGCGAGATCCTTTTTATAAGGTAATTATATATAAATTCCTTTAATAAGTATTAATTAATAACCTAGCACTCACAATAACTAATATGCTTTCATAAGTTAAATTATACTAATAATATTAAAAATCTTTAATATTATCGGTGTATTTAACTTAAATTCTTTATTAGCAATTTGGGTGTATTCATGATGAATATGTAATGCGAAATGTTGCTCATGTGCTTGTTTATTTGGAAAAGTTGAATTCTTCAAAGGTAGGGGTTGGATCTTGGCCGGTGGAATTATGAGTAAGTGTTAGGTACATATATGGCATCAAAAGAGATCACTTGTTCAACCAAATGATGATACCATATATGGACAGCAACGAAATATTTTTTTATAAACCATGCACCAATTGATCTAGATATGATATGATTATGGCATAATAATCAATGCAAATCTAGTTTTGTTCTGTTTGCCCTATTTCTATTGCATATTTTAGTTCCATGAGTTTATTATATGAAGGCAGCCTTATTTTGCTTGGCACACAAACTCAGTGGTTAGTGGCTTAGTGCACTCAATGTGATTATGTAGTGTAACAACTTAGGGATCCCGGGCAGTTAAAACTCGAAAAAAGAATTCATTATGAAATTTGCTTTAGGCAAATCTCACATCAAAAATGAAAGTTGAAAGTTATAGGCCACAAGATTAAGAAGGTTAATTCATGATTCAACAAGCGTCTTTTGGGTTAAAGCTTAAGGGGACAACACCGTTAAGCCCAAAAGATTTGAGGTGGCCCAGAGTGATAGGGCAAAACGAACAATACCTTAATAGTTAGGCCTACGCCGTGACAGGTGGCCAACCATAGGCAGTACATCCCCTAATATGATGGTGGGGCAAACATTAAGTTAGAACATTGAATCTCGAAAGGGGATGAGTGCAACAGTCCATGAACTGCTAGTGATTGAACATGAAAAGCGGATTAGTAGTGAAGCTTGCCTTAAACAAGAAGTTTGTTATTGAACATGAAAAGGGGATTAGCAGTGAAGGTACGACCTCCTCCTACCAGCACAAATATCAGATAACTCTGTCCATCAATTCTTGAACAAATGAGAAAAAAATCACCTAAAATTTTCGTCGCTGCTGAGATATGAACCTGAGAGCTCATAGTTTTCAGTTGTCAATCCACTTCATTAGGCCACACCCTTAGGTGCAACTGTGAATTTTTCAAGAATACTTCTAGGTACTTTCCACTAACTATGCAAGTTCATTTTAAACAAAGGAATCAATGTCGAAATGCACATAAAAAAATTCCTGATACTCCAAATTCTAACTTTAAAAGTATTCGTTGAAGATGGGGGAGTATAGACTGACAAAAAGAGACCAGTTCTCCCAATACAGACAGTTCAACTCGATCAGAATTCAGAAATGTACCACCTATACCATCATTCTAGTTGATGAATCATTGACAACCACTTCAAAAAGATGAGTATTTCTCATTCTGCAATCTCATAATATAAGGAGTATTGCAACATTCAGGAGCATTAGTCTCCTATTTCTACATAATCTCCCAGCTTCTAAAGTTCGTTCTGATAAAAAAAAAAAATATTGTATCTACAAAACAAGGGAAACATATCGGCGATAGCCAAGCATCCCAATTTTCTCTATGAAGACCGTCCCTTATAGGGACGACCAAGTTCAGCACATATAGCTTCGTCTAAGAGTCTGTAAGCTTCACTTTCAGGCTCAACAAGCTCATAAGGGGTCTGCAATAATCACAAGTCAAACAAGCCATAATCAAATTAATCAGACAAAAAATAATCTGTTTTGAGTATTTCAATTCAAATAAATGATGAGTCAACTGCTAACCCTTCCCAATAAATTGGTCCTACAAGCAGAAGCTCCTGAAGCTATCAATAATCTGATAACATCTAAATGTTCACCCCTGGCGGCATGATGGAGAGGCTACAAAAATTACACAAATACAATCAGTACAAGATGCTGTAAGAATTTTTTTTGTGATGACATGGGAACCCGCAGCCGCTATCCTTCGGGTGCGCACGGGGTAAACAATAGCTTGCAAACCACACAGGAGAGATAACCCGCACTAGACAAGCACCGTGCGACGAGCTCGACCTAGATGCTATAAGAAATATACTCGCTCCATTTCAAGTTTTGTAGAGCTATTTTAATTGCTGCAGCTGTTTCATTTACTAATTTCCAAGATTTATATCACCAACTTAAAATTGAAACTTTGCAGAAACGTTAACTATTAGTAGAGATGCCTCACCGCATCACCTTCTTCATCAAAGGTGTCCATCATCCTTTTCACACATTCAGAGTCAGGGGCATTGTTTATTAGCAGACGGGCTATTTCTGTGTATCCTGTTAAAAAGTCAGCATTCAGAAAGTAAGTAATGTGCGACTACGATTCCTTATTTACTGAACCTACATTAGCCCCTTAACTGTCACTTCCTCGAAGGGCTCGGGTTAATGTAGTTGGTTCACTTGTTGCCTGATAATTGTGGTCAAAGCCTAAGATTCGCCGACTGTATAACTTGCTAGTTTATTACAGTCAAACCTCTCTATAACAAAATCGCTTGTCCCGATATTTTTTGGTTGCTATAGTGAAATGTTGTTCTAGAGAACATATACTATAACATAACATGAAATATCGGTTCCACAGAAAACATGGTTGTTATAGTAATATTTTGTTATAGAAGATGGCTGTTATAGAGAGGTCTGACTGCAGCAATAAAATTCAAGCGTACCATCTCTTTATGGTAAAAAGATTAACATGCTTCAAAAGATGCGACAAGCCGACAACAAAGGGCTTGGAACTTGCAAACATATGGTATACCTCCAGCACAAGCATCATGCAATGGAATTGCTCCATCTTCATCCTTAGCCTCCACAGAAGCTCCCCTCTCTAACAGTAGCTGGGTACAAACAAAATTATATCACTATTAGTCCAAAACATGATAATGAAATCAACACCAACAGATCCACCATAATGAAATAATGTTTGCTACAGGGACTGTTTCCGACTGAGAATAAGACCAACCTCCACACAAGACAGATGGCCATACAGACTAGCTATATGAAGAGCAGTGTCCCCATCTTCTAGAGGTTCATCAATGCTTCCATTAAAATCATCTGCAGCAGTCCATCAAGTAGATAGTTTAATGAGTATGACAGATACATGGATAACAAGGAATATAGAAAAACTTATACTTGATAGGTAGGAATATATAGAACAACTTATTTACTTCTAGAATATATAGAACAACTTATTTACTTCTCCCATATACATGGGTGATGAGAAATCCACCATAATTAATAACACAGCATCGTGATCAAATTGCAGCTTGGTAGATGCCATTTTAGATCCAAAGAAAATGGAAAGTAATTGATATTGGGTTGGGCAGGAGAGACATCTAAAGGGATGTCTATTCAGTTCCTCTTTTTTCAGATATATAATATATAGTTTATCTATCTCTTGTCTATCTATCTTTGATTCTCAAGTCGAAAGACTTCATTCTTGGGTTCCCGAAGGTCAGCGTGAGACTCCGGAGTGTTAATGATTAGTCAGTCCGGGTCCAGCTAGTATTGTTTTCACTTTAAGTATGATGTCCAACCTTCCATGCATAAAAGTAGTTGCAAGTTGCAACATGTGCATCACAGTTCAAAAGCATGATTTACCACAGTTTCAGGTACAAGCCACTTCTACCGCTGCTAATACCAGTCTGAGAAACCTAAACCACACGAAAATGAGAGAACCAAGTGATAGCTTTCTTGGCCCAGTGGAGAGTGCTGATGGATCATCATAATGATGGGAGGCGGTGCCATTCCTTCCTCTCCTAAGTGGGTGGATTTTTTGGTCAAGAATAACTCAAAAAGTAAAAGAGAGGTAGCACCCAAAGGTGTGGCTAGTGGTTAATGGAAGTGGGCTGAGAATCATGAAGTCTTAGGTTCAAACCTCAAAGGAGGCAAACAAACACTAGCTGATTTCCTGCCATCTGTCTAAGCCATGGTGGACAGAGCTTCCCGGTATTTGTTTTAGTGGGATTAGCATATCCCGTGGAATTAGTCGAGGTGCGTGCAAGTTGGCCCGGACACCACAATTATAAAAAATAAAAAAATAAAAAAAATAAAAAAAATAAAAAGTAAGACTGGGTGACCTCCCTCCATTAAAATCATCCGCAGCAGTCCATCAAGTAGATAGTTTAATGAGTATGACAGATACATGGATAACAAGATATATAGAAAAACTTATACTTGATAGGTAAGAATATATAGAAGAACTTATTTACTTCTCCCATATACATGGGTGATGAAAAATCAACCATAAATAATAACACAGCATCATGATCAAATTGCAGCTTGGTAGATGCCATTTTAGATCCAAAGAAAATGGAAAGTAATTGATATTGGGTTGGGTAGGAGAGACATCTAAAGGGATGTCTATTCAGTTCCTCTTTTTTTTTAGATATATAATATATAGTTTATCTATCCCTTGTCTATCTATCTTTGATTCTCAAGTCGAAAGACTTCATTCTTGTGTTCCCGAAGGTCAGCGTGAGACTCCGGAATGTTAACGATTAGTCAGTCCGGGTCCAGCTAGTATTGTTTTCACTTTAAGAATGATGTTCAACCTTCCATGCATAAAAGTAGTTGCAAGTTGCAACATGCGCATCACAATTCAAAAGCATGATTTACCACAGTTTCAGGTACAAGCCACTTCTACCGCTGCTAATACCAGCCTGAGTAACCTAAACCACACGAAAATGAGAGAACCAAGTGATAGCTTTCTTGGCCCAGTGAAGAGTGCTGATGGATCATCATAATGGTGGGAGGCGGTGCCACTCCTTCCTCTCCTAAGTGGGTGGATTTTTTTGGTCAAGAATAACTCAAAAAGTACAAGAGAGGTAGCACCCAAAGGTGTGGCTAGTGGTTAATGGAAGTGGGCTGAGAATCAGGAAGTCTTAGGTTCAAATCTCAAAAGAGGCAAACAAACACTAATTGATTTCCTGCCATCTGTCTAATCCTTGGTGGAAAGAGCTTCCCAGTATTTGTTTTAGTGGGAGCATATCCCGTGGAATTAGTCGAGGTGCGTGCAAGCTCCCCCGGACACCAAAATTATAAAATTAAAAAAATTAAAAAGTAAGACTGGGTGACCTCCCTCCCTCTACCACCCGCCCCTATTATTCCTCACATCACCCTTGCGATCACGACAAAAGTAGGGTACAGTATCCACCTAGCTATATGAATTTGACAGGAAGGTGAGTCCCCATTCCTCCCTCTCTTGCGTTCTTATATAGGCATTTGGTTTTGTTAATTCCAGCTTAAATCATCTGTATCCTTTCATTAACCTTGGGATGGATAGCAGGGTTCACAAAACAAACCTTGTCAAAGGGATCTCAGACAACAAGCTGACTCTCCAACGTTCAGTTGTTTTCATGACATTTTTTAATCTCAAACACCTCTAATAGCCCTAGGCCACTTTATTTCTTTCTCTGGAGCAATAATAGCTTTCAACTCTAAGCTTTACGTCATAATTGTTACGTATCTAATATGAGGACTTTAAGGGCATCCTGCATTTTGTGTACTTATAAATGCCAAGAACAATCTGACAAAAACATGCCCTATCATTACCCCTCTATATACATGTGAGTGTAGCAGTGTGCTTGTGTTGTTCCATTGTGTAAGGCATATCAACAAATTATCATGGACATATTGCCATTGTTGGACAAGGTTTGGAATTCATGCCATTATGTTGTTGTTGTTGTATTAAGTGAAGATTTTAACACAAATACAAGGTCCGTCCCTGCATATACTTCACTCTAATTAACTTTACTTAATTGAGACAACGACACACAGTAAATTATTCTCACAGACAAATATAAACATTTCTGAACAAAAAAAAAAAAAAAAAATTGACAAGACGAGACATAGTAATTGTTGTTCTCTAACAGGGGTTGTTTGGTACGGAGGATAAAAATAAATAGTCTGGGATAAGAATTTAGCAATTTCTTATCCCTTGTTTGGTTAGTAATCATGGGATAAGTTATCCCGGGAGGGAGTAAAAATAGTGTTGGGATAACTTATACCTGTTACAGGGTGGAATAAGTTATGCCAGGATAAGGATAAGGAAGAAACCTCTTCTCTTTAAAAAACTATCCAATGTATAATACTTTTAATCCAACATACCAAACAGTTAATAAAAAATAACTCCAAAATAACTAATCCAGCATAACTTATTCCAACATAATTAATCCCAGCATAACTTATCCTAGCATAATTTATTTTTGAACCAAACGAACCAGCAAAAAAAAGGAAAAAGAAAGAGAAAAAACAAAGAGTAAGGAGAATGGACCTAGGGCTTGGCGTAAAGCGTCGACGTCACCACGTTCAACGGCGTTGAAAATTTGACGGAGGTGAAGAGGTATGTGAGAATCAGGTTCTTCTTCTTCTTCTTCTTCGTCAAACTCAAAATCTTCTTCGAATAAACCACCTTCATCTTCTTCTTCACCCATCATTCCGTTACGCCCTCTGTGTACTGCCATTTCTCTAAACCACTCTGCTAATTGAGGGCTTAAACCCACACAATATATATATATATGCTTATGGAAAAAGAATAGGGAAAAGGGTCAAAAGTACCCCTGTACGTATTGGGGGAACGAGGGATGTTATGGGTTATTATTTAGTTGGATCGTATTTAAATAATGGAGCAGATTTAAAAAATAATTTTGAGTTATTTTGAGAATAATTTATGTCAAGATAAAGGTATATTTAAAAACTTTAAGGATGAGAGCGGTATTTTTGAGCCAAAATAAGTTTGGAGAATATTTTTAGCCGATTTTGTAAAGTTTAGGTTATTTTTGAGGAGAAAATGATATAAATGGTATTTACCCAAAGTGTTGCTCTCAAGTGTTTTAGTCCTTTATGTTTTTATAAAGAGAAATATACACAACTCTAAAGTTGATACTTTTTTTCGAAAAGACACCTAAATTTTGCAGGGTCTTATAATCCCCTTAACTTGTTTGAACTAAAATAAATATATACCCTTTTGACTTATTTTCGCACTAGTTGTATGTGCACGCAAAAATAGCGTGTGAAGGAACCAAAAAAAAAAGCCATAAACCAATCTTGAAATGCCACGTGGCTTCCCAATTTGACAACTCACCCAAATCATTTTTATAAACCCTTCTTTTAAATAGCAATGCTTTTCTTTACTTTATTTATTTTAATTAATTTGTTTTTCAATTTTTCCCCCTCATCTTCTTCATCCAACTCCTCCCTCCTCCCCTGTTCTCTTTCATTGTTTCCATTATCTTCTTGCTTTTCTTTACCCCTTATCTTCTTTCTCCTCTGTTTTTCTAAGCTCTTTATTATTCTCATACTTTTTTTTTTCTTTTAATTTTAGTATTGTAGTAGAGTTCGATAATAATGAGCGAGAAACACTCAAAATTCATGGCTCTACAATTATCTCCGGCCAGAATGGTAAAGGGCAATTTTTAGATTTTATCGTTTGGCTCAGTTTGAGTCAATTATTGCTCGAGTTGTTTTTGAAAAAAGCAATATTCATTGTATTTTATTTTTGGTTCAGTGGGTTCCTTTCCCCTCCCAAGAATGGAGATTGGGAGTGGTGAGGGCTAGGAATTAAGGAAAGGATGGTCAATCTGGGGGTAAGGAGATGGACAAGATGGTAATTTAATTAGATTTTTTTTTTTTTTTGTGGTGATTTTAGTTTTCAGATTTGATTATTTGGTGGGTTTGATTTTCAAAAACTGATTAGTGGTGGTTTGGAAACTGTTTGGTGGTGACAGTGTTTTAAAAGGCGTTTTCGGGGCCAGCCCTGGGGCGAGGCGTACCAAAAATGCCCCGAGGTGATGGGTCGGGGCGAAAGTCTCAAAAGGCGTACGCCCAGCAATTCGGGGTGTACGCCCGGGCGTTTGGGGCGAATTTTTTTTTGTTGGGACGTAAGCCCATAAAACTTCTTCAAACAATAACGAAATTTGTTAAATAAATCCTCAGTATAATGCCCAAATTCTCAAAAGTCAACATGTAATTATTCAAATGTTTTAAAAAGGAACTGAAACATTAAATTTAAAAGTCAAGAACTTTTTTAATTGCTAGAATGCCTAATATATGTTCTTTTCCAATTATTTATCTTGTCTTTCTACTATCTCAAAAGAAAGTAACGAGCATCACTTGTGCTTGTAAGTAGTATATAATAGATTGTTCTAATTAGTTTTTTTTGTGAGGGTGGAGCATATATATATATATATATATATCGTATAATAGATTGTTCTAATTAATTTTTTTTTTGTGGAGCATATATATCACACTTATTTATAGTTTTCTTCAATTTTTTACGCTATTTCACCTATTTAAAAGTATTTATTATAATTATATCATTTTATAAAATACTAAAAATTAAAACCCCATAGGGCTTACGCCCCGTGCCTCGGGGCTTACGCCTCAATGAGGCAGACGTAAAACGCCTTGCCTTACGCCCTCGCCTTTTAAAACACTGGGTGGTGATATAGTGGAATTGGTGGTTGTTGCAGTGGTGGTGATGGTGGTGGCTTCATCTGATGAGCTTTTACAGATTTGAGATGAAGAAAAAAGGGAGAAAGAAATAGAAAAAGAAAGAAAAGGAGTCAAATAGAAAAAATAAAAATAAAAATAAAAAGTATTTAAAAATTAATTTGACACGTGGGAAGTGATAATTGGTGCGTGATTTGCTCACATTTTCTTATATCTGGGATTGATAGAAAAAGTGAGTCGATATACTACTCTGAAGTTGTTCAAAGGAGTCACAGGATCCCGCATAGTTTAGGTGTCTTTTTTTTATAAAAAAAGTGCCAACTTTTATGGGGATTTCGATGTATTTTCTCTGTTATAAAGGTGAACACCTTTTATCTCCTTCAAATAGTTAACAAACTATGTATGTGGATTTAAACTATGTATGTGGATTTAAGGGTTCACAGTTTGATTAAAAACAGATCCGAATTGCAAACTGAACTAAACCGATTAAATAAATCTATAGTTGTTTAGGTTTGGTTTTAAATTTTAAAAAACCGATAATATTTGGTTTGGTTTGATTATATTTAAAACGAACCGAAGAAAAAACCGAACTAACAAAATAATATACACAAGTTATATGTATACAATATATTATTTTTTATGAATAATATTAAAATATTTTGTTTACTTCTCCATCAATTTTTTTTAATCTCTATTAGGCTAATGAACTTTACATCTTAAGCCCATGTCTTAAAAGAAATCCATGAATTCAAATTCATTTATTCAAAAAACAACTACTATGATATTTACCTTTAAAAACTTGAATTTTTTATAAACCTTATTTAACTTATGAATCTTAAGACATCTTTTCCATAATCCGAGAAAATTATAGCCCCCACAATAAATGAAAGAGAGAAATACCCTTAAATTTCTTAAAAATTGAAAAAACGAACCAAACTGAACTAAACCGATAACAATCAAACCGATGGATATGTATTATACTAGTTACGGAAGGCCCGTGCTAAGCCCGGACCCAAACTCAAAATATAAAAATAGAAATTCTTATTAAATACGTATAACGTGACACATTTTCTACCGCATAATTAATTTAATGTATTTGCAGGTTAATGATATCTTATTGATAAGTTTTATAATTATTAAAGTTTCTTCGTCACACAATTAGATGGTTTTTAATGAAAAATTTATTTATGAGGAAGAAAGTTAGGTAGAAAAATTAGCAAATCTCAAAGGGACACACTGACTCGATATCCTATACTAACATTGATTAAGATAAAGTATGATAATTACAACTTACAAAGCTCATAAATCAAAAAATATTTTTGTCTTTTTGTGAATTTGCGAGTGTGTGATTTTATTTATAGATAAAAATTGATTTGTTTTGACATTTATTAAATTTTCATTCATTATCTTGCGTCAAGGGTTTATGCTAGTTAAATGTGATTTTTCGCCTTAGTTCCAGACGAAATTCAAGAAATAACCTATATTTATTAAATTGAAACTCAAGATTCAATAAAATTTAATTCTTCATGTATTCTGTATACTAAAAAAAAAAAAAATTTAGTTAACTAAACAAGAGATTTTAAAGATAACTCGATCTCAATAGATGACATTATCTTCATTTTCAACACTATATGGCATCATTTAAAAAAAAAAAAATTCTGTATTTATAATAAATCATAGATTTCAAAGGCGACGTATTAAGTTGTCCATAACTTTTTTATTAGGCTAAAATTACATTCTTGAAAAAATTATCTTATAAAATAAAAAAGGACCTAAAAGTAATTAATTGAAAAGGTTACATTAATTTGAAATTTTTTGTGAGGACTACAAAAGTCTTTTGATTGTCCCTTATATATAGTAGTAATTTGGTTTGGTTTGGTTTTAGTAATTGAAAAACCGACTAATTTGGTTTGGTTGTGATTTTAACAAAAAAAAGGGGCCCAAACCGGCCTAACTTTGCTACAGAACTTTGGCATTTTTTTTTTTTTTTTTTTACTGAGTCGGGGTTCAAATCCCAAACCTCATGGTAATAGGTGAAGGACAAAATTTAAAGACCACCAATTTGAGGGGCAAAAATTAAAGACCAGTGCATTTGTAGGGCAAGCAGCACAAAAAAATGATTTTGCCTCTCAAATTGCTGGTCTTTAATTTTCGTCCTTCGCCTAAAATACTCCGAGATTCTGGGTTCGAACTCTGGTTTAGTCATAAAAATAAAATTAAAAAATCGTAAGGTAGAATCCAAACTCTACCTTGCAATTTTTTTAATTGAGCCAGGGTTCAAACACGAAATCAAGAAGTTTTTAATGAAGGCCAAAAATTAAAGATCATCAATTTGAGGGACAAAAATTAAATACCAGTGCCTTTGAAGGACAAAAATTAAAGACCAGTGCCTTTAAAGGACAATCGTGCAAATGACCTGGCAAAAATTGAAGACCACAATCGTGCATTGGAAATGTGTGGGCCTTACTACATCAAATGTAAACATTTTTTTGCGCGGATTGCCCTTCTTTTGGGGTGGTCTTTAAATTTTATCCCTCATATTTGTGGTCTTTAAATTACGCCCTCATATTCTTTGGTCTTTAATTTTTGCCCTTCGCATTGCAACTCTGAGCGTTCATGCATAAATTATGAGGTTCTGAGTTCGAACCCCCGCTCAAGCATAAATTAAAAAAAAATATATTGCAAGGCAAGGTTTGGGCGGCGTGTATGCCGGATCCGGCATACACTTGTTAAGGAATTACCAAATTTATGCCGGAGCCGGCATACTCATGCCTTATGGGCAGACTTGGCATAAGTATGCCGGGTAAGATAACTTTGGTAACTCCTTAACAAGTTTATCGTGGGGGCATACTTTTATGCGGACCGGCATAAACTTGTGAAGGAATTACCAAAGTTATGCGGACCCGGATACTTATGCAAATCCGCCCATAAGGCATAAAGTATATACGGTCCAGATAACTTTGATAATTCCTTCACAAGTATATCTGGCATGGGGGCATAGCGAAATTTAAACTTTACCTTGCGAATTTTTTTAAAATTTTGATTGTGTGGGTTCAACCTCAAACCCATGGGTTTTAGCCGAAGGGCAAAATTTAAAGATTTCAAATATGAGGGGCAAAATTTAAAGACCACCCCAAAAGAAGGGCAATTCGCAAATGTAAATATTTATGGGAAATAGACTGACCCATGTTTGCTTTACAAGATACGTCCAACTGTTTTCGGGTCATTTGCACTTTTGTTCCTATCTTGTGCTGGTCTTTAATCTCTGTCTCAATGCAAACAGATTTTTTTGCGCGACATAAATTTATATTTTTATATCATAATATTTTATACGTTATGCCCCGCATCTTTAAAGAACTTATGTTTCGTTAGGTATAAGTTAGGTTTTGAAAGGGAAAAATAATTTGACGGACAAATTGTGCAATTTCGTGACTGTTTTCTTCTGATCCGAACAAAAGCCCAAAGCGACATCAAAAAACCAACTCAAATAATTGTTTTGACAAAAAGTTCTACTCCTCTGTCTCAACTTATGTGACGCACTTCCCTTATAGTTTCTCCAAAAAATAATATTACCTTTTTATATTTAGAAAAAATTTAACTTTATGAGATACTATACCTCCGCACAAATCTCCAAGTCTTATTTTGGACACAAATTTCAAAAGTTTGTGTCTAGTCAAATGATGCCACATAAATTGGAACAGAGGGGAGTACTACTTTTTTTTTCTTCAAATTTTTCATTCCTGAAATAGAGTTTTCAAATATAAAAAACTGGTTAAAAAATAAACTTTTCTCTCACAAAACTTCAGAAAAGCATGTCCAAATATAATTTCAACTTTCAAATATCATTTTTTAATTTAAACTTCAACTAATATTTTTTTAAAAATAATACTCATTCATGTACTCCAGACGCCCACTTAATTCAACAAAACATACTCCTTTATTTGAAGAAAATGTTCAACTGGACAAAAGGTAAAAATAAAAGGTGCAATTTCAGCTATAAAGGGTTTTATTTAAGTATCCTGTTGCATTTATATACTACTACAAAAGGTCTCAGTTTTTTCACATGAAACTGAGTGTTGTTTCTGACATTCCTCTGGCAGTTAACTTCTACATGCAAGACTCAAGTGGGCTATATGACACAAAAGCAACTTGTAAAAGCAACTTGTCCAGCCAATAGCACAAGTATGTAGGAGGATCACTTTTACAGTTTTACTACCTACAAATTCATGGACCTATAATTAGTAAGTACCAATAATAAATTTCTG
This sequence comes from Lycium ferocissimum, assembly GCF_029784015.1. Classification (NCBI taxonomy): domain Eukaryota; kingdom Viridiplantae; phylum Streptophyta; class Magnoliopsida; order Solanales; family Solanaceae; genus Lycium; species Lycium ferocissimum. Next base: position 72,691,180 of record NC_081346.1, on the reverse strand, counting down.
CTCCAAAAGAACAATATAAATTAAACAAAGATTTCATGCAACAGCAAGAAGCATGTGCACCATCTGATTTAATTTGTTGAGCCACTGGCCAATGTATGAATTGTTGGCCTCTTTAACAATAATTGAGACATACATTTAATGAAGACTCTGCGTACAAACAGATAACAAGAAGAAACATTCAATGAAGAGTGAATTGTTGAACTAAGATTGCCCAAAGATATTCTAAACAATATGATATGATATTATCCACTTTAAATTAAATCTGTACGATTTTTTTTAAAAGATTCCGTACTATTAATTAATAGTAGTATCACTACACTTTATATCTAACTTCTGTTTATTCTTTTTCGTTAGTTTCAGCTACCAATAAATTAATTTTATTCTCACCCAACAATTTCTCCTCACAAATTAAGTTCACCACCCCTCGAACTAAGTTCCACATGTGGAGTTTAACTGTGTGACATCCACATAACAAGTATTCAAAGCAATAGGTAAAGGTAGTAACCGGCTCAACCCGTAGACGAGCTAATTAAGGTATTAAGTAAGGACTCATAACATCACTCCGCCATTTTTATACTCATATCACCAAACCATGGACTTTTATATAAGTTATTGGGCTAAGACAGCTCAAAGCATGGTGTGACATTGTACGCTTTGGATGAAGCTCGCTCAATTTTTTCAAAAGAGCGTCACACCATTAAGAGTACACTGATATGCATTCACGTATAGAAATAAAGAACTTATAAAGTTCTACGCATGGAAAGTAAAAAAATATTTATGCAATCTGATAAAAAATAATAAATCGCTTGATAAATATTAATTGATAACTTGATAAAATGATAACTTATCGGCTATCACAGGTTAACATTTAATGATAATATAATTTTTTGCTTACATTATCCATGCATGTAACTTAAAACTCACAAATGAAACATTTATAGCGAGAAACTGAGCTCCAATGTAGCAGGAAATCATGGAGAATAATTAGCAGAAAACATGTGCCATGCATAGTGAATCGTGCCCATGTTTTTCTCCCTTAGATGTGTAATTTATGTCTCACGCAATGTGAAAGTTAGTTTTCAACAGCGAAGTTCCAGTTCTACATTTATATGCATAAATAATATTATAAAAGAATGTATATTAGCCCTCTATTGCCTATAGCTTGTTGGTATATATCACGAGCAGCAACTATTTAGTATAAAAAAAGGCATATATATACAGCAAATGAATTCTCAAAATTCTTTAAATTGCTTGCCATTACAGTTTCCTCTACCCACCGCCTACAAAAGATGCCTTACTCATACTGCAATCAAATATTACTAGACCTAGCTAGGGGTCTCAAAAGAAATACTACAAAGGTGTGCAAAAGCTAAAAATAAGAAATAAATATATACTCGTAGCTATACTCAGGTGAGGTAAAACTAACACTCGCCCAATTTATCTAAGCTCAAGTTTTTATAGGTCACAAGGTGGCAAAACTCATCATATTGCATGGCGTTTCACCTGTGGAATTTAGAACTCTATAACAATGACTTATTTTCAATTATACTATCAAAAAGTGGCTAGTCGCGCTATTAATATCAATTCAGTCAATCTAAAAGTTGGGCTGATTTGGCCTAAATATGTAGCTAAGATTGACTTGAAAAACCTTGCCATTTTTTTTTGGAGGGTTTGATATGTTATATAACCATAGCAAAGAAAAAAAAGTTTTGTTAATTTTGTTTGGTAATTAAATAAGTTTTAAGAAAAAAGACAATTAAAACTCGGTAAGAGCTGTGTCGGTTGGACAGTGATTCATTATTTAGTTAAATATAACCGCCCATTTATATTAACTCATTATATTTTGACACGCCCAAATTCAATCCAATCTGCCTGTTTGAGATCCTTAATTGTATCTGGTATGTGCATCAATTTTAACTCGGACACCATTCTTTGCTAACTATAATTCGAACTTCCAAAGAACACTGGATTGCAATGTAACCTAAACTCATCATAGTATATTACTTGTAATATTCCTAACTTGTGTTAGTTTCTGAAGGTAGAATGACGTGCTTAATTACCTTCATGAGTATGATCTAGTACGTCTTTTTCCTTTTTTCTGTTAAATAGCAACTGTTGAAGAAATTGCGCATTAAGGCATTTTAGAGTGATACGTACAAGATAGGTGACATCCATAAAGAATATGAATGATCCAGCTATACTAGTAATATACCTGGCTAGTGACCACTTGCAAGTTGCAACTTAAATTTTGTTCTGTCATGTGAGAGGCGGATCCACCCTTTAGGGTGGGGTGACATGACACTCCCTATATTGATAAATTTTTTATATATCTATGTTGCAATTTGCTTAAACTAGCTTACATATTTGGTCCTACCACTCCCAGTTGCAAATTAGACAAAAGTGTCATGGCTGGTAGACACAAGTTTGAATCTATCTTGAACATTTTCTAACTCCCGTTTCTCTTTGTGTTTTTAGTTCATTTGTACCAGTCTTTCTCCCAATTTTCTATTTATCTTTTTATTATTTATATTGTCTTTCCTCTATTCTATTATTTTATCTGTGATCTCTAGCGAGAACACACAAAATAGAAACTTCAAAATCCCTTAAATTAAGCATTTCTCTTAATCTCAAATCTGTGAGTATTTAAATCGAAAAACTTGGGTCTCAACAAGAATTTTGGATTGAGATCAAAAGTCAATCTTTTTATAATTTCTTTTGTTGATTACTCCCTCCGTCCATGTTTGCTTGTCTATATTTGACTTGGGGCACTCTTAATAAGCAATAAATAAAATGAGAAATGAATTTAAGTACTTAATAATAAGGATAAAATAGGTATAAAATGGTAAATTATGTCTTGAGTTTTCAAACTATACAACTTACATGTAAAAGTAGACATCTATTTTAGTATAATGGATAAATAAAAATGGACGGAGGGAGTGAGTTATAAAAATTCGTGCTTTTCTATAATTGTTAAATTCAATTTAAATCACTTTACTACTTAAATTGTGATGAAAATTTCGTAAGCATTGCTTAGAAAAAACATGAAATTTATGATTTATTTTTGAGAACTTCTAGTTATCTAATTCTACATTTACTTATTGGGTATAATTTACCTATTGAAGAGTTTTTCTATTATTTTTCTTATTTTGATTGGTTTAATTTCCTTATTGAATGTTATTTTACTTGTGCAAGTTCATTTTTTAATATATATAAAAGATGTAAGTTTCTTGGTGAAAATGTTGATTTTACTTCTATTGTTAATGGGTGTAATTCCTTGTTTAAGATGCTAATTATGTTTGTTTCTTGATTTGTTAAATGTAATTTTCATATTTGCAAATGAAAAACGGCCTATTAAGTTCGAATAAACTCAAAAGAGATAGACCCGACTCAAATACACGTTTCTAACAAGATGTACATTGAAGAAAATTATGGCACCCGCCACCTTCAAATCCTAGATCCGCCTCTGGTCATGTCACTTGAAACAAATATATATATATTGGAATGAGAAAGCTTTTTTAACCATCAAAGTGTGTAGCTTTATTAACCATCAAAGTGTGTAGCGGAGTAGTAATTAAGTCCTGCTCTATTCTTAGTTGGTGATCTCTGGTTTGAGCCCTTGGAATGGAGTTGCATTTGATGTTACAGGGGCGAATTTATCAGGTTGCGTGTGGTTTCACGTGAACCCAATAGCTTTTGCTTAAATATATGTATTACAGACTTCAATAAATATTTATATATATATCTGATTGTGAACCACACAAGTTTTTATCTCATATATATTAACTTGAAGTCGTTGTAGAAATTCATAAACTTCAAATCCTTGATCAATTTATATTTGGTAAGGAGCTAGTGTTACACCCTTAGATAAGAGACTTTTCGATGCGAATTCTAATTAATTGAACCTCAAAATAGATACCTTTCATTGAATGAGAACCAAAAAAGGAGAAGCTTTATTAGCTACAACTTTCTTGTGAAGAAAACAAGAGAATAACCTAATCCACCACTTTTGGTTGTGAGCAGCTCATGGTTCCTTACTATTCTCAACACCTTCCTTTACTCATAATCCTCCTTCTCCACACCCCCAAACAAAGATAGTAAAAGAGGACTATAGACAAGGGACATAAAAAACAACTACTGTAGGTGGTGTAAAAGAATATTTAGGTTGAGAGTTCACTTAAAAAATAACTACAAGTATCATAACAAGTAAAATTAGTTACATGAAAAATAAAGCTGATAATCTGCTATAACAAATTAAAAGAGCATATCGAAAAATTAGTTAATTTGGTCATTTTAAAGGAAGCTATAAAGCGACTGTAAAACTGTCTCCGTGCCTATATAAATTACGGGTTTGAACCGTGGAATCAATCACTAATACTTGTGTCGGCGTAGACCGCCTACATCACATCCTTTACGGTGCGATCCTTTCCTAAATGTTGCGTGAACATGAGATGTTTCGTCAACTAAACTGCCCATTTCGGTCGTTAATGTAATCAAGTCATGGTCCTTCTTACAGTCAATATAACTTGTTTATGTACATAAAATCTTTTTGCTTTCTTTCTTCAACTTCCACTAAATTCTAAACCCACGACTATATACCTCTCACGCAAACCCCACCCCCCCCCCCCCCAACCCACCCAGCCCACTCCCCTCTTTGTTGCTTTTTTCTTTTTTCATGTGTTCTACTTTTGCTAAAAAAAAAATACCAACGAGAAAGTAAAGAATATGGGAAAGCCAGATCGGATGGATAAAAAAATTACTTTTCTTGAAACAAAGGACAAAACATGGGAATAAAATAACCCCTTACTCAAAGAATTCAAAACAAGAAAATTAATCAACAATTTAAGTAATCAAAGAAGAATTCCAAAGAATTATGTCTATTAATTAAATCGTCAAATATATGATAATACAAATAAATGTTAACAATTCACAATTGTCAATGGTTGAAATAAATCAAGATTAAAATGAAAAAATTAAAAAAAGAAGGTGCTGATCGATTAGTAATGGCAATCAACCAAAGGAGAAGCTGAGAAGACGATGACTTGTTCTTTTGAAGCAAAGGTGAATTTATTTTCCGGCCTGTGATCGTCTTCTGGCGCCGGGAGATTAAGGTCCAATGACAAGAAAGTCCTTGTGTTCTTGATTTGTTCATGATGAGACTCTTCATGGCTATGGCTTGATGCAATTGCAATACTATTTGGTAATGGTCTATGCCTTCTCATGTGTCCACCTAAAGCTTGACCCGAAGAGAATTCGGCACCACAAATCGAGCACTCGTGAACCCTATTCTTGTTCTTGTTATTGTTGTTGTTGCTATTGTTGTTGTTGGTGGTGTTATTCGGGATTTGGAGTGATAGAGTTGTGACATGATCTTCATTGTTCAATTTCAGGTGGTTCTCGACTTGTTGATGATCAATTGGTTTCGAATTCTTGATATCTTCTAGGGTTTTTGGTTTCTTATGACTTGCTCTATGCCCGCCAAGTGCTTGGAAAGAAGGGAAGGAACGGTTGCACGTCTTGCATTGGTAAACTTCCAATAGTGGAGATTGAGAGGACTTTTGGTAATTATGGCCTTGTGCTAAAAGAATCAAGCAATTCGCCATATCTTCTTCTTCTTGATCCGTATTTTTCACGATCCCATCAATCCCACCACAATTATTGGAATGCAATGATGAGTTCGCCACATGTCCGTCCACCAATTCACCACCACTACCACTACAGGTAGCGCCTTCCACTGTGCTACACGAGCTAGTAGTAATCCCTAAAGCTAGAGGAGAAGGCGGCCTAGGTCGCTTAGTCCGCCTTCTCTTGATCACCATATTCAAGTGATCATGATCATGAGTTTCTTGATGAACTTGATGGGCTTCCATGGTGTAGTACTCTTTGATTTTTATCATCCAAAAGATTACTTACTTTTTCAAAGAAAAGGCAAAGGGAAGTTCTTTTTAGATGGAGAAAATGATGTAACAAAGTGAGTGTATATATATAGTATAATAGTGAATTGTTATAATTAAGAGAGGAAGTTTATAGGTAGAATGAAAAAAAGAAGCCGCCCCCGTGAATAGAAATCTTGAAAATGTTCACTGTTTTCTTGCACTTACAAACTTTGCAAAGTTATATATATAAGACCATTGATAGTATTTGTATTATATTTATATATTATTATAGTAATAAAGTGAATTGTATGCAAGTGAGGAAAGGAGTAAGATTCGGTTGGCTTTGAAGCAAACCCATTACTTTATGCCAACGATATACCTTGTGGAGGATTGGAGTGCAAGCCTGGCACCACACAATTTCCGCTTCAATAATTAAATTAAATTAAAACATTCACACACAAAAAGAAAAAGGAAAAAAAAAACAAATATTTTTTAATCTCACTACTCTTTTTAGTTAGCTTCATATAGTTTTAAGCATTTTTTTTAAAATTATAATCATTACTACGTACTAGTAATAATTAGCAACAACCTTTTAGTTGTCATTATGAGAACTTGCTTGCTTAATTAAAGTCAATTAATTGCCAAGTCCATAAGTATGATTAGTTCATTTATTATGTACTCTACTACTATCTCGTATCAAATCAATATTAATCGTTTTGACAAACTAAGGTTGTTTAAAAATACTAGGCGGTTTAGAAAAATAAGAAATTATTTTTCTACTATTTTCTCTATAATTATTGCTTTAATTAGTGGAGTGTTAATTACATAAGTGATAAGTCATTTACAGAAGAGATAAAGTGTAATTTGAACAAAAAATAATAATTATATTTTAGACTATTAATTTAAAACTCTTATATTTCTTAAGAGCGTCAGAAACCTAAAAGACAGATAGTATAGACGGGAGGAAGTACTATTTTTGATTAATCTTCTCACTTTGAGTGTCTAGAAGTCGAAATAGAAAGATAAGCAAAATGAAATGAAAATATAATCAACTTTTCGTATTTTTGTATATTTTGATTTTATTTTATATATTATCGGCTTGAGATGAATTTATATGGAGTGCATGATCAGAGTTCAAGAGATAGGGAAACAACATTTAGGTACTTTTTTATTTGTTCAAATTTTAGCTGACAGAGTTATGCGATATCTGTGCAGATGAGAGATTAGAGATACCTCATAAAATTAGTCGAGGTACCTACAAACTAACCTGAACATCACGATTACAAAAAAAAAAAATGATCAATAAGGATTTAAGCCGTCGATTCTTATTTGTTTTGGACTGAGACGAAATTATTATTGTTATGAATAATAGGAGTGTGGGAATTTGTTGAGCATAAGTAGTGGGGGAGAGTGGACTTGGTTGGATTAATGGAGTTAGTGATGTTAATGAATGAAGCAAATTCCATGTGTAGTTGACCCACCCACTTTTGTGCTACTACTACAACCAGGTCCATCACTTTATACTTAATTTTGGATTATGACCCAAAAATCACGCCGGCTTTCTGAAATTCACCCAATTAATTAGTAATATTACTCAAATATTTTTGTGATCATAATCTTATGTTTCATCCAATGATTAGGTTTGGTAAAGTATGGAATAATGACATGTTCCGTTTACGACGTGTACGTTGTATTCATTATTTCATTTTCTATATATCCTAATAATAATATTGGGACTCGGGATCATATAGTTAATCATTACTTGGTAAAATTAACTGAATCTTTTCATTACAAAAAATAAAATTATTCCAAAATAATTGTTACTTTAGGAATTCAATGCTCCCTTCGTCTCATAATAAGTGTCATCTTAATAAAAAACACGCATATTAAGAAATCAATAATGCAATATAAAGTTTATCAAATTACCCATATATAATAAAAATAAATTACTTTTACCTTTTGATTAAAACATGCACAAGAAGTAAACATTTTAACATATGTAATCGAACAATACCAAAATACTATGTGGCTTTTCCAATCATCATTTAGATGTTATTTTATTGTCTAAGGGTAGAATTCCGAAAACTAGTCAATTTATGTCTTGATTTCCTAAGGTGACACTTATTATGGGACAATTTTTTTTTGTTAAGGTGACACTTATTATGGAACGGAGGGAGTGCTAAAGTTCCTTGTTGTTTCCAACTATAGCCTTAATATTAAAGAAGAATACACTGTATTTAAGAGAAAATAATCAATCTTCTTGAATTAAATAAGAGTAATTTAATAAACTCTCCCATGTATTTGGTTTCTTACTGGGCGTAAAATGAGCTAAACACAGTTAAAGTGGGACCGGGGGAGTAGTATAATTTTATCAATTTCAAGTCTTATATTATGCGAAGAGTTTATGTTATGTGCACTGATAATGCAATTTTTTTATATACCAAGTTAAATTGGCCTATGGAACAGATAACTTGAAAAATAAATTAATAATAATTATTTTTACATTATCTGTTTAATTTAACCTAAATAATTACAACTTGGTCGGTCTCTGCCAAATAAAAAAAGATTGAGACAGAATTAAGTTCATTTAATGAAGTAAGGAGAGTGATTAATGCAAACGATAGTTCAGACTATAGGATAGATTATTAAAATCGAAATTTGCTTTGGAAATGAATAATGTGCAGGTTGTCATGTGTTAAGTGTGAATTAATTGCGTGATTATCAACCAATTTATGCTTGTGGGAGCTCCATCTTAGCTAATACTCCGTTTGTTAACATCGTATTTTTTTTTTGTCTGTCTTAAAAAAAAAAAAACATCTTTTCTTATTTAAAAATAATTTAATTTTAAAATTTTGTTTACACTTAATTAACGAGATGATTTATAGTCACATAATATTTTTATTTTATTGTAGACAACAATTTTTAAAGTTTTTTTTCTAAAATTTCGTGACGTCTAATCGAACTTTGTCATATAAATTGAGACGGAGGAGTATCTTTTTGCTTATCTTACTTTTGGCCCCCCAAACATTTGTCAACTTGAAGCATGTGGCCCATATATCCTTGTACAGTTAATTAGACACCAAGTTCTCAAATTTCAATGAGGAATGTTTTGCGTTGTGTTTTGTTCTCACCCCATTTACTTGCAGGTCCCATTTTTTCTTACAATTTCCACAATGAATGCCTTGAAACAAGGATCTTATCATTTTTTTCTTACAATTGCCACAATGAATGCCCATTTTTTGCTAGCTGCTCTCAACCGTCAGAAGATTATATTATTGATTCTTCAATTTAATTTGTATAGTATATATTGACACTTTGACAGTATGAGCTTGCTCACATAATCGGTTCCAAGCCCGAATAAAAGAGGAGGGTTGCAGTAGGCCGACAATTAAGGTAAAACTTGTCAATTTATGATAAATCATCGTAATATATTTTGTTATTATTACATTTACTTACATATAATTATATCTAACTTATTTTTACTTTTATTTGGTGTGATGACGACATAGATTGAGCTTAAATAGAATAGTCATAATTCATAAAACCTATTCCAACCTGTTAGGGATTGAGGCAGTTGTCGTTTTTATTTACAGTGATGGATTTGTATCCATAGAAGGTACAATGTAACATCTTTAGCTCGATATATAGGTAAAACAACAACAACAACAACAACATACTCAGTGTAGTCTCACAAGTGGGGTCTGGGGAGGGCGGGGTGTACACCGACCTAACCCCTACCTTTGTAGGGTAGAGAGGTTGTTTCTGGTAGACCCTCGGCTCAAGAAAATCGTTTTTCAAAACAGGTTTGAAACAAAAATGCAAGAGTAAATAAGCTATGATGAAAATATTGAAGAAAGAAAAGTATCGACAACAAAAACAGTAAAGTCAACCAAAATAAAAGTAACAACAATATATATATTTCAAAATGCATTGTGTTAAGTTCAAATATGAGCTCACATCCGTTGACATAAAACCTTATGGCCTACAAATTTGGACTAGTGGAATATGATCTTGATGGCATTGGTTTTATATCTTTGCTATATGGTTAAATATTTTTATTTTGACTTGCATATAATGAATTTATGGATTTCTTAGGTTTTTCTAAAATGCCTTATATACGTGGTACTAGTAGTTATCTAACACAATAGCGTAGTTGGAGTTCACAATGTATTATTGATTACTTCCTTTAGAATTATTAACTCTAAGCGTGGTTGGACTTCATAATTAATTTCAAAATTTAAGACTGTAAACCAAAGAACTCAATTCCAATAATTAGTTGTCTACGAGCCAAATAAATTATATTTTTCATAAAGATTTCAATGTTGGATGAACGTGGAAGTGGGGTTAAATATGAAATACTAAAGTGAAGAATTGCTTTCTTTTTATTTTCCCCTTTTCTAGTGATATGATACATATAAATCGTAGGGATCTAGTAGCTCAGTTGGTTGGCTACCTGAAATTTCACGTTGCTGGTGAGGGTTCGAATCCCCACGTTGTAATCCCTCCCACATTTCCCCTTCCCTACCCCTATGTAATAAAATAATTTTTTTAAAAAAGATACATATAAATCCGGAACATTGTGTAACGGAATGGTTGACTTCAATCATCCCACTAATAAATTACTTCATTTCCAGAATAATGTTTGGAAAAAAAGAAATGCTACGTGTTATATGCGTGTTTGTATTAATTCACAATGCACAGTACTATACTAAACTATGGAGATGAAGTAGTGGATCAGTTAACCTATATTTCTAATTTATGACAACAGACTTACCTATAATTTATTTGGATAGTATTAAATATACTTTTAATTAGCAAACATATTATTGATTTGTTGAAAAATAACTCTCTTGTACTAGTAATTTGATCTAAGTTAACTTGATACCATTCACTGTTCAAGTATAATATACTTCCCTGTAATAATAATACTAATAAAGAAATAAGATACGGACTATACGAAGAAGATTATCTATCAATAAATTAAATAAAGTTGGACGGCGATAGTTGTAACTTGAGTTGTAGTATTTGAACTATATACGAAGTGAAGAATAAACATGAATTCAAGAAAGAGGAGATTCATAACGTAAGGAGATACATGTATGATGTGCTCATAATTCATAGTATACATATTATATTAGAATATTAAGGTTTGTGAGGGGCACGTAACCCTCTAATATAATCATTAAGTTATACTAGTAGTATACTAGTTAGTTATTTTGCTCGATCAAGTAAAGCATTTTTCAATCTTAAAGTTATTGCTTTATATGACATCATTTTGGACGTAGCTTTTGAGTTGGTAGAAAGAAAACTATCATGCTTTCATGGTTTGCTTTGATTCTTTATTGTGGGAAAAGATTATATTTCTCTCTCTCTCTCTCTAGTTATGTTTTTCATCAATTTTCTTTCTCCTACCGTTCTAAGGCACAATCAAAATTTTCAGGGGAAGAGTTTTAAATATAAAAAAATAAACACGTAAAAAATTTGAGCTAATAAATTCTACATTTAAAGAAAGTAATTTATCTACACAGTGAAATAGTTATGGGGTTAAGACCGAATCGCATTGTTCCGCTTGCCATTCGCTTTTCCGCCAAAAAAATGTTATGATTGACTTTTCATGGATTGTAATTACGCTCGTGCAACCATTTATTGTTAAGGATGGAATTAGAATATAGTTTACGGATTCGTTCAAATCCAGTATTTTTGGTTTAAATCTTGTATTTGCTTATGAAATTCATTGAATATGTACATGTTATCATTTTAGAATATAATTCAGTAACTTAAAAGAACTAGAATCCTGAACCTATAAACTTTAAATTGAGGCTCCTTGCCCCGTCCATATTTATTATAAATGTGCAATTTTACGTACGTATGTGATTGTCATAGAAACGTATATAGGTGTATATGAGTGGAAGTCTCAATTCATAAGCTATTGAAGAAATGCAAAGCAAGTAAGCAAGTCGGTGAAGTTACTTTCTGTTATATGTCAGTAATATTCTATTTATTATTTAAATATAACTAATAAAAACCCAGTATTCTCTCCACTAAAGAAGCACCATCCAGGGGCTTGAATTATTGAGTGTAGTGTGCATGTTTTATAGTGTGTTGAGCTCCACTCTTTTGATCATTAATAATTGAAGTACCATAACCATATCCACTCGGGGCTGCTAAAAAGAAATGTACTAACTTTATATATGTGTAGATTCATAAATTGATTATTAATATTTCAGACTTAAAAAAATGACTTATTTTGATTAAAAATGTAAGAAGATCACTAAGGTTGTGGTGATAGCTAGGACCTTCATTTTGACCAGAGGTCTCGGGTTCGAGCCTTGAAAATAAAAATAATTCTGATAAGAAGCGCTTCGCGACTACAAAAACATGCAAATGTCGATGTCAGAAATATGCGATTTCGGACTGAATGTCGTTCAGGAAAAGCTAGCCATTCTGATGGACTTCCCTCATTCAATTCGTCGGAAAATTGCCCGAATCTTGATTAATCGAGCTCTAAAGCTAGTATTGAACAACGAGTAAGAAACCAAAAAAATTATTGGAAAGAAAAAAGGATAGGGGAAATTAGTTGGATTACTTATAACCACTGTAGTTGTTGGGATTTTAGAATATTTCTTCGTCTTATAGTATTTTGACTTGCTTATCGCGAGTAGCTTTAAATTAAACTACAAAATTGGTTATATTTAGGTATACTAAAAACTACAAAGTAAACGATATTTAAAGATCTTATGAGAATGTCAACGTATTGCTTCTGAAAATAGTTGAAGTTTAACATTATTGAGATTAATTTATTTATTTTTTAAAAAAAAGAAGAGATTTTTTAATATTTTGGAATAATAGCTGGAATATATATGAAGCTTTCACATTCTATTCCTTAATTAATTGCTAGTGTAGAGAGAGTTCAGTTGTCTTTCAAACATAAACTATAATAATATAATGAAGGCATAGTATGCCAAATAAAAATATATTGCTGCAGTTACTAGGGGAAAGAAAGTCTAACATATTGTTAACAATTATGAATTGGAAAGCACAATATATAATTTTTTAAATTGTGGAAGAAACATAAAAAGAGAAAAAAGAAACTGTCTGCTAAATATGATTCTTTCAACGATTTGCAAAAGTTATTATATCTCGTGGAATCGATTAATTACCAAGTCTCACACCAAGTATTTTTGGCAGTACTATATATTTAGTATCTCCTTTAGAACTGTATAACATAAAAAAGGCAAATTGGACTTGAACAAAACGACTATTGGGCTTGAAGTCAGTAACCATCTCATCTCATCTCATCACATCATTTAAATGATTAAAGAGGACACACGTTTATTTCATTAATTAATTATTTACTGTTAGATAGAGCACACTTTTATTTAGTTAATTATCAATATGCCTCTTACATGTGCATGTGATTTTTATTATGAACCAAACATGTGAAAATATTTTTTACTAATAGATGGCCGTGCGACTCGAACTGTTACATGGAGGACACTTTTATTTACTTAATTACTCCGTACCTTTAGTAAGTATTCTCACTTTTTTGCCTTTCCTTACAACCTGCTTCATCAATAAGATGACAGTGGCAATAAATGATTGGAGAAATCCCATGAAATTAAGATTGATTGGCTAAAAGAGTAACAGAAAAAGTGTGGTAGCCAGCAAAGGAATTATACATAGTGAACTAATCATAACTATCCAAAATGAATCACTGACTCGAAATGCCAATAACATAAAGAACAAAAAAAACACAAAAAGTGCTTTCTTTTAATATAGAAGTTGCAAAATTAGTGGCTCAGGTATATTTACATGTCTCTATATTTTTACTAGTGTATTTCATGGTGCAAGTTTGTTTGAAAATATAGGCACCCCACTTTGAGCTAGAAAAAATGAATATGAGTTGCAATAATTTGGAATAAATTCCGACGTATTGCTTTTTCTCAAAAAAGTGACCTTAGCTTTCAGTTGCTCACTGTATGTCTACTAGTACTACTACCACTACTAGGGATATGGATCTTAGTTTTTCTTTTCCGCTTTCGGCGTTCAGCATTCGTTTTAGTGTTCCAACTAATTTGGATTCGCGCTACGACAGGTAGAGGCGAAACTAAGATTTTGAATTTAAGGGTTCGGAATTTTATAAAAAGTAACTTACTGGGTCCTTACTAAATTACTTATACATATTATATTATTTTTTTAATATAAATACAGAATCTAGACCAAAGCTAGCATCAAAAGGGGAAGTGCTTCCTATATATATAAGGATTTTTTCTAGTTCAGAGCTAGAATTTGAGACTTCTAATTAAGATGTAAGAATTATATCCATCTCACCATAACCTTCGGTGATAATATGGATCAAGCCAAGTCCACTCATTATATTCCTACTCTCTTCTTCTAACATCCTTTTTTGAAGTTGGCTAACAAATGATAATGGTCGTACGTTTGCATGTCTCTTTTGTTAATAACATAAAGAACAAAAAGCAGAAAAGGGCCTTCATTTAATATATAAGAGTTGCAAAATTAATGGCTTAGGTACATTTGCATGTCTCTATATTATTAGCGTATTTCATGGTGCACGTTGGTTTGAAAATAGGCACCCACTTTGATCTAGAAAAAAATATTTTTTTTATCATATGAAAAATGAATATAAGTTGCAATAACTGGGAACAATTCAAGACATATATTGCTTTTTCTCAAGAAAGTGACTTTAGTAATCACTTGCTCACTCTAGTTCTACTAGTACAACTACTACAAGGAATATGGATCAAGCCCACTCATTATATTCCTACTCGATCTCTTATTCTAACCTCTTCTTTTATGAAGTTGGCTAACAAATAGTAGATTATATCTTTTGGTTGTTCGGTATCCACTTTGTAGCTTGATCAGAAGTACGTAGAATCAGGATTTTAATTTTTTTATTTATAGGTTTTGAACTTGTCTTTGAATCCATAGCTCATTTTAGTTCTTTGGGTTAGTCGTGGTTCCAGCTTTGGTAAGATCAGAAGCAGAATCAGGATTTGGAATTTATGATTCTGGACTTGTCACTGAAGTGTAGCTTGTTTTTACTAGGTTCACAGTTAAGTATTTCTACATATTTAATAGATTTTCTAATATAAATAGAGAACCCCAGCAAAAGTTATTGGGTTTATTCGAGCCCGTACATAATATTCCACCTCCACCTTTGCACCGACTAATTCAATTTGTGCCTGGACGTGCCCTTTTGCGGAATAAAAAACTCCCTACTAAAGACGTCTTCATACTAAGGGCTCAAACCCGAACTTGTTGAAACTGAAGATGTAATTACCGCTCCAATCCACTGCAACCTTTAATTTTTAACAAATGGCTAATTGTATAACGTTTGCATGTCTCTTTTTATTTGATTATTTGCCTTGGGCTCCAAGAGCATCAGCATCACAAATAGTGGTTCCAAAATAAAAATATTTTAAAAATTGAAAAAGTGAGAAGGGTCCCATCGAAGTAACATATATGTACCGGTTTATCTGATATTGTCTTTGTGGTCCATAAAAGGAAAGAATTTCTTTATCCACGGTACCAATAGAACTTACAAGAATTACGTACTCAAACAATTGGTCTACTCTGGTTGATACCAATAGAATAATATTCACACGCTAGTCTACAATATAGAGTAAAATTAGATCATATGTATAGCATAAGGGTAAATTTAGTCCACTTTATTTTATTAGGACCGATGACAGATAATTTAGGATAAATGTTAATTACAAAAAAAAAAAAAAAAAAAAAGAGGTTCGTTAGTCCAAAGGCAATTTTGAGCCACTTTAATAAAAACATGGATAGATTCGAGATCAACTTTTAACTTATGTACGCATAATTTCAGGACAATTTTGACCTTTTAGATCTTTTAAAACACTATTTGAACTCTCTCCAAGAGTAATGCTATCTGGCACTAGCTTGATGATTGAGATATAATATGCAAGTGTATCAAATCAATCCCAAAATGTGTCTGACAATTTATAACTTTGACGATCTCTTCCACCAAAAGAAAAAGAAGAAAAAAACAATAATTAAGCTCGTTTAATAATGGAATTATGCAAAGTAATTAATTAGTGCAAAGGATAACGTTCACACTATATAGGAGTGTATTAAAATCGATAATTACTTTGGAAATCGATAATATGCATGTGGTTAAGGGTTAAGCGTGTGAGTTTATTGCGTGAACATCAACCAATTTTTACTTGTTGGACCTCCTCGTAAACGAATACTCCCTGCTTCCTATTTTAATGTTTAAAGTTTTATCATGTCCATTAAGAAAATATTAAATATAAAGTATTACTTATAAATTATGCTTATGTATTTCTTATTTGTATTTGACTATTAAAAGCTACTTTTGGCCAAACAAAATTATCCTGAGTACTAATCACGTAATTTGACCTCTTTAATAACAAGGGTAATATAAAAAGTAATAATACTCAATTAATTTTGTCTTGATTTTTAGAATGATACTATTTTGGAATATCTTTAAGGACTAAAACAACATTTAAAATGGGTCAAAAGGTCAATATCTTTTTTTTTCTTCTTATTTTTAATTTTGGCCTGATGCATGTGGCTATCCTTGTACTTAGTTCCTTTTACATTTAAGATACAGTTTTCATCAAGGCTTAATGCATATGCGGCCCCTTAAACTTGTTCCTTTTTTCATTAAACTTGTTTCTTTTTTCATTTTGGTACCTCAACTAAGTGTTGTTTCCTATTGAACCCTTGAACTCGTCCTCAAGTGTGTCTATCAAACCCCTTAAATCTGATTTTTGTTAGAAGTATAAATTAAATCGGGGAAATGAAGGTGGACTAATATTTTAGACATGTCATAAACTATTCTTTAGGTCATGTATGTGTCGATTTCTGCTGTTCGACTGCCAGCTTAATTAAGAGCTTCTCTTTTTTCCCCTCTCAATTGCTGCTAATCTTAGCTAAGAGATGACACAATTGAATTGGAATATATATTAACATGTTGCTACATTGAATATGGAATACTATGTAAGTCGGATTGTGTTTGATAGACACACTTGAGGACGAGTTCAGAAGTTCAATAGGAACAACACCTAGTTGAGGTGCCAAAATGAAAAAAAGAGACAAGTTTAGGGGCCGCATATGCATTAAGCCTTTCATTAATTGGGGTAACAAACTTCTACTAGGAATGTTTTTGTGTTATGTCTTGTTTTTTCTCACCTCATTTATAGGCAAATTAACGGGGCACCCTGTTTTTGAATTAGAACAAGGTCCCATTACCTTTTAATTGGACTGGTGCATGTGTGTGTGTGTGTGTTTTTCTATCTTAGAAAATTGTCACAATGAATGCCTCAAAACAAGGATCTTATAACTATTTCCGTATCAGGAGATCTAGGGTTCATATTAATAGTGGGTGCACATATAGTGGGCGTTTGGACATAAAAGATGTGAAATTTGAAAAAAGTTGAAAAATGATAATTTGAAAATTAGAGTTGTGATTGGACATGAATACAACTTGAAAAAATGTTGAATTTTTGTGAGTGATTTGGAGTAAAAAAGGTGAAAATAGGCATATGTAGTTTTTTTAATTCCTGAAAAATTATAACGATTTTATATCCAAACATGATTTGGAATTCCATTGCTAAAAAAAGTAAAAGTTATTCAAGGCCAAACGGACACTGTATATTTTTGCTTCCATCCAATGTTTCAGATCCGCTTTGGGGCTCGACTAACGTCGAAAAAAGATCACTCACTAACACTAGTTTATCTTGTCTCTTGTAGCATCAGATATATCTATGTTTATTGTCCAGTTCTTAAGCATTCCTTGAGTGTTGTAAGTAGGTCAGACTCTTTTCGAGACCAAAAGAAGTTTGATCCAATCATGTCCTTTTATAGACCCTAAGAAGTAATCTAATCACATAATATTTAAAAATGTTAGGAATCAAAGCAAGAAAAATAACATTGATGGAATGACAAATCGCACCTTCAATGTAGTAATAAGGTGACCAGCTGTAAGTTTTTTTAAATCTCAACAAGATTCTTCAGATAAACTTAAATACGGAAAGTCATCATGCTTTGAAAAATAGGGCTTTTATATGGTTAGTGCACATCGATATGCTAAGATTAACTTCTGTCAAAAGGCAAAAATTCTGGAATATCCTATTTTCATGTCTAAATTTAACATTTTGAAATCAAACTTTTCAACTTTGGTGATATATATGATGACCTTACATGCTTGTGCTCATGGAAGGTTAATTAAAGAAAAACTTGGTTATATCTCTAAAACTTCCTATCATTTGGTCATATTTTTAATGTTATTAAATAATGTGATTTAACTCTGAATTTGTTTAAACATGTATGATGTAGGAGAGGAATATTAGAAAGCTCCACTTAGTATTGTATCTGAATTCAAATTAATTTCTTTAACAATGTGTATTTTAGATTTTTAATGTCAAGCGAAAAGGTCTTGAACTTGAAATGGATATATAGACTGAAGTGATCTTTCTTCCCTATCCGATAAGTTTTTTAGAGACTCGACTTTTTTATATCTCCTCACAATAATTGACCATTCCTCATGCTTTCATGGGAACAAGGAACTGGAAGTATGCTGCTACAGATATGATCTATATAACAATAATTATATGTCTTTCAAAATGGTGTTCTCCGCCTTAAAGTTTATAACATTTTTGTGTTTTGAAATGCTATACATAAGTTTTTCTTACCAAGATACTTTAGCTAAACCAGAAAATATCTCAAAAACTACTTGTGTTTGTAAGATTATAAGAGAGTCACATAATTAAAATGATAAACTCAGTACTAAAAAAATAGATATAACACAAAATTATTTTAACAAACAAGTCAAACATCATAAATGGAAATCACTATTGAATTCAAGTAACATCATCAAATTTAAAGACTAAAACTAAAACTAAAAAAGAACATTCAACATATATGAATTTAAACTTAATTATTTCATTGTACGAGGCTTCGATATATTAGAAATCATTGTATGCTTAATTAGCATCATATGGAGGGGATTGTGCTGAGGTAGAAGCACCCTTTTCCAACTGCATCAAACCATTTCTCAAACTCTCGTCAATGGACTTAAGCCAAATCTCTTGTTTTTTCACCTCCTCTGCATCATATTCCTTGATATCTTCCAACAATTTTTTCTCGTCAGTCTCATCATTTTTTGTGATATCATATTCATCAAGTTTAACTATTAGTTCCTTCACTTTGTTCCGAGAGTTTTCAGCAGCAAGACGATTACTTTCACTTGGCAACGTATTTGGATTTAAATAGCGATCAATAACAGCATCAACAGTAGAGTGAAAAAAAGAGTAAGGCTTACCGGTGGGAGAAAAGATTATTATTCCTATATCAAGATCATATTGTCCAATCAATTCGCTAGCTTTTTTATTCAAACCATCCCGACGCTTTGAAAATGTTGCGTATCGGGCATCTTTGTTTTCTATTTTGGCCATAGTGATCTTTTGACGTCCTAGCGGCTTTTTATCTGCCATAACTTATTTTTTGAGAAAGGATAAAGAAAATTTTAATTTTATTGATGAGAATCTCAGGCAAATGTGTTGCTTATAAGAAATGACATAAGAAGATTATTTATATGTATGGCAAATAGCGATTCTAGCCCCTGTGTTATAGCTTTATTCCAGTTTTGGTCCTTGTGTAATTCAACTAATCATATTTAATCTTTAATCAGTATATACGTGCTATTTTGATCCCTCAAACTAACGGAAGTTAAAAACTTAATGGAGTCATTATTTTTATTAATTTTGAGAATTAAAGGAAATAAAGAATTAAGATTAATGCCGCTCATCTCTCCTTATCCATGGCGTCTACCACTCTACCTTCATACACTGGCTAAACCCCTCACTTCTCACTCCACAGATTTTCTTCTTTCTCTATCCAAAGACCTATAGGTACAACCCATCTCCTTCTTGATGAAATTTATTGTCATTTTTATGGTTTCTTGTTATTTACTACTTACTTTCTCATTGTCCCTTTTGGGTTTTGGGCAAGTCTGAGGAGAAATTCTTTGAGAACTAAGTTAGTTCTATTGAAACCAGTGACTTGGGCACCACAATTTTCGAATTTACCTTTGAGTCGTAGCTCCAACTTAAATTTTATTTTTATGTTTGCTCTTTCTTATTTGAATATAAATAATGATTCCGTTAAGTTTTTAACTCCCGTTAGTTTGAGGGATCAAAATAGCATGTATATACTAATTGGAGGTTAAATATGCTTAGTCGAATTATACAAGGATCAAAACTGGAATAAAGTTATAACACAGGGACTAAAATCGCCATTTCCCCTTATATACAAATTCTTCACAATTATGGTAAGTGATTCTAGCGAAATCTTTTCATCATGCAGAAAATTATAGTAGCAAAATAAATTCTTATTGATACCTAAAATATGATCTTGCACTTGCAATAATAGTAAAACTTTCAAATTAAAAAGGTAAATGTTTTAATACGTATGATGACTTTACCAAATTGTGTTGAGCAAGTGAGAATACAGTTTGAGATAAAAAAAATCTACAGATCAAAATCTTCAAAAACTCAATATAACCACCATCAAGTTTGTCATTGCGCTTAACAAATATAGGTCTGAAATTTAACTCGAATAAAAAAATGTAATAGTGATGTGCTATTATAATTTTAGTAGACAAAAGTTAATACAAGTTAGAAGAAACATAAACTTCATACCAAATTTTTAATTCCAAATTCTAACATAGAACCAAATTATTTACATGTCTCGACACTGATTCAAGTCTAAAATTAACTTGAATAAGAATACGTTTTAATGGACTACTTAAGTGATTGTTGCGAGGATATATTTCTTTTTATTATGATTAAACTTTTTGAAGATACCCCTGCACAATAATGAGAATTTAAAATATAACTTGGATAGATAAATATTTTGAAGTAGTTACTCAAAATTATCAAGCACCATCTTGCCAAGGTCAATGATAATTAAGGGAAAGCAAAGCATCACACGTTCTTAAAGTAATGAAGAGTACTTGGAAGTAAATTTAACACAAAAATACAATATTTAAAGGATGATACACTTATAATTCTTTCTTTTCCCTAACGAAAAACAAGAAATATTACCTTTTTCTCATTTTAATAATCTATCTTTATTTATCTTATTTAAAATTATTGCACATAACCTCCTTTAATTAGAATTCTTTAAACCGTGTCAACTTTGAGAATTTACTTCTTTTTAGCTTTTGTAGTGGCTTGTGCATTTTCATAAAAATTAAAATACAGAAGTTTAATTATCATATTCTGAATTATTAATCCAACTTATTGCCTCTTAATTACTTTTTAGGTTATGAATTTGATACCGAATTCATAGCTCATTTTAGTTATTGTGTTTGCAATTAAATATTTGTACATCTATAATGGATTTTCTAATTGTCTTGCTCAATGTTTTAAAAGGCGAGGGCGTAAGGCGGGGCGTTTTACGTCTGCCTCAATGAGGCGTAAGCCCCGAGGCACGGGGCGTAAGCCCCATGGGATTTTAATTTTTAGTATTTTATAAAATGATATAATTATAATAAATACTTTTAAATAGGTGAAATAGCGTAAAAAATTGAAGAAAACTATAAATAAGTGATATATATATATATATATATATATACACACACACACACTCCACCCTCACAAAAAAACTAATTAGAACAATCTATTATACGCTACTTATAAGTACAAGTGACTGCTCGTTACTTTTTTGAGATAGTAGAAGACAAGATAAATAATTGAAAAAGAATATATATTAGGCATTCTAGCAATAAAAAAAGGTCTTGACTTTTAAATATAATGCTTCAGTTCCTTTTTAAAACATTTGAGTAATTACATGTTGACTTTTGAGAATTTGGGCATTATATTAAGGACTTATTTAACAAATTTCATTTTAGTTTGAAGAAGTTTTCTGGGCTTACGCCCCAACACGCCCCAACAAAAAAAACTCGCCCCAAACGCCCGGGCGTACGCCCCGAATTGCTGGGCGTACGCCTTTGGGGACTTTCGCCCCGACCCATCGCCCCGGGGCATTTTTGGTACGCCCCGCCCCAGGGCTCGCCCCGGGGCTCGCCCCGAAAACGCCTTTTAAAACACTTGGTCTTGCTTAGTGTTGCTTCCTTCTATTATGTTATCATCTTGCTTTGTTACCTCATCAATTTGGAATTGCCCATTGAAAAAAGGTTAAATAAAAACATAAAAATCGCAATACGTATTAGAAATGTATTGGTGTGCATGAGTGGAAGGCTTATTTCCAAAAAAAAAAAATAGAAGAAATTTAAATTAAGCAAGTAAGCAAATTAATGCACGTCAAGATTATTCTATTTAAATAACTTAATAAAATCTTCTCTCCATTAAAGTAAGCACAATATGGACTTCAATTTTTTTATTTTTGATAAATGAATGGACTTAAATATTGAGTATATATATATATAGAGTGCATGTTTTTGTGAGTTGAGCTCCACTTTTTCTGATCATCAATAATTGAAATACCATAACCATCCACCTGGGGCTGCAAAAAGAATGTATTTCAAATTTATTTATGGTTAGTTTCCTAAATTTAAGAATAATAGTTCAGTATTATGTAGCTTAAACGATATGGTCCTTTCATTTTTTTTTTTAGAAGTAGAAAAGTAAGGACAGGAGAATTTACTTGGGTATAATCTCAAAACTGTTCTCTTGCTTTGGTGAGATTTCAGAATATTTCTTTGTCACATTGCATATATTTTCACTTCTTATCTGAGTAAATTAAAAAATTATTAGGTTTACAAGATATCAAGTACGGAAACGATGTGAGATTTTGGGAATGTCAACTGATGGCTTATTGAGAATAATAACAAAAAAATATTTTTATATAATAATGAACGGTAGATGTAGTTGGAAGGTAAAACCGCACCCATTATTTTACATCAAACTAATAAATGCAAGACAAGTGTAATTAAACATCGGAGTGTCACGTCCATCAACAATAGTTCATTGATGTCACTTAATTTAAATTCCTTCCCTCTTCTCAATTACAAAAAAGATAAGAGAGGGGCTCAAAAGGTCCCAAAGAACGGAAAAGAAAGCCCTCATTTTCTCTTAAGCAAATAATACTCGCCTTGAGGATGATCTTTTTCTATTGTTTTTTCCCGCCACCAGAAAGGCACACGTACGTAAGACGAGTACCTTTGTTACCTAATTTTTTAATTTGATATAAATACAAAGTGCAATAAATTTCTGCCGCTCTTGAAAGGTGTGCTTCCATACTCCTAATTTCCTTCCCTAAGAGTTCACCTTATTCGATGATGTTTACATGAGATTCCTCTTTAATACAGTCCTAAGAGGACTTACAAATTAGTTTATAATAAATCAAAGGAAAGATATACTAAATTAAAAGTAGAATATCTAAAAACTCCATAGAATTGACATGTTTAATTTAATGCACACTGAAATCATGTGTTCTTATCCTCTGGACCTACGAAGAAGAATAACTAAAAAGCTCATCTTGGTGTCATACCTAAAAAAGTATTTGTATGGCGATAAGGCTTTTGAAAACTATGGCACCCCAGCTTCAGAGAAGAGTCTCACATCGACAAAACACAGGAGATATGATGGATATATAAGTAAGAATGCCTTACCCCTTAGTGGTGTGTTTTAAAGCCATGCGGGCCTAGGCCCAAAGCAGACAATATCTCTAGTGGGCTGGGCTATTACAGATGGTATATGAGCCACTCCTGTGTCAGCCTTGTCGATGTGGGCCAGAGTTCAACTGAGTTTAGTCCAATCCCGGGAAGACGGGATGATGAGTCTAGGCAATCCCATACGGTGGGGCAAATCTCAGCGAGGACACTGAGTTCACAAGAGGGGGTGTATGTGACATGTAACACCTTGTAATTTCGGGCTAAGGTTTGACTCGTAAGATGATAATATAATGAAACCAATATGAGGGTTATAGGAAGTGTTTTTAAAACTAATCAAGTCATAAGAAATGTCTTTGGGCAAAGCAAATTTGGAAGCCACTCTACAGGGCATGTTTGCAAGTGAGTTTGTAAAAGGTCTTCCTTCCAACGACCATAACCACTTTATTAATTAGGCATTTGGGAAAACTTCCTGAATGAAAGTTGTAGCCCTTTGAAATACCTTTCTAATGGTATATTATGAGAGTCAAGGGGACATCTGTACAAAAAGTTATGGCCATTTTACTGAAGGATTACAGAGCAGTCCGCTCATTGGTCATGTTATACGAACTAGTTATACGGTCCATATAATTTTATACGGACCGTATAATTCGTCCGTACTTCATGAAACTTCAACTCGACATTCTGTTTTGCGCCATGATAAAATATGGTCATATTATACGGACCTTATAACTTTATACGGACCGTATAATATGTCCATATAATTTTCCGCCTCACTTTTGTATAAATTCAAGCCTTGAGTTCTTTTATTTCATTATTCACAATTCCAAGCCCTAGCAACAATCCAAAACATCAAGGTAAGTCAATCCAAACCCTTCCCACTCAATTCTATCATATACTCTAATAATCTAAGCAAGAAATCATTGTTCCTAATCTAGGATTTTCAAGAAAACCCATCTCAAGATTCAAGAATCAAGATTTAGGAAATCTTCTCCAAAATTCAAGTCTTTAATTCAAGTTTTGGAGCAATTAAGGTATGTAGAACTTCTATCCACATGTGGGGATCTCTACGTTCTTCCCCATGCTCCCTTTCTTGATATCCATGAAGTTCAAATCCTAGGGCATTAAACCCAACATATTGGTAGCCCGTATTTATGTATTTATGTACATGAATTTTGTATCTATATTCGTTATTGTATTCCTAATCTTCCATTATGGTTATTAGGAACCCTAGCTTAATCCATGAATCATGAATTCTTCCTCATGTGTTCTCATTATGTTTATATGAAACTTTATGATGTTATCTAGTAAGTTACAAGCATGTTTTCAAGTCAATTATATATATAATTATGAACTATTGTTATTACTCATGAATCAAGAACATGTTTGCAAGACTATGACAAGTTAATGACAAGTTATCTCATGAAACCATGTTACAAGATATTTCATGAAATCATATTACAAGTTATTTCGTGAAATCATGATTACAAGTTATATTACAAGTTATTTCACGAAAATCATGGGCTTCTTAGCCAAGTATATCATGTTCATGTTTTTGGGATTTGCTTAGTTAACCGAGAAGGCTCGGTAAAGCACGAAACTACGTAGCCTTTGTAGGATAAGGGTTGTCGCAAGGAGGCAACACCTTCATTATGTAGTTGGATCCTTACATGCTTATTATTACTTAAATCTCATATCCTTGGCAAGGTGTGAGTGTTCTTGGTAGGACGCAAGTACCGGATCATGTTGTCGGTTATCTATAGCATTCCCCACGTTACAAGCGGTTATATATACACGTATTTCCATTGATTTACGTTTTCGGACTTTACTCATGTTTTCGTACTCATGTTCAAGTTATATTCGGTTTTCGGTTCATGTCCTATACCTATGTTGTGCCATGTTCTTTATTTCAACGGAGTTTTACATACTAGTACTATTCACCATGTACTAACGTCCCTTTTGCTTGGGGCATGCACTTCACGATGCAGATACCGGTTTTAGGAGCATACACCTGCACAGTAGGATCACCTCAGTTATCAGCTTATTGGTGAGCCCCACTTCTCTCGGGGTTCAACATGGAGTCTGCACTAGTATTCAGTTTATGGTAGTCCAGGGCCATGTCCTGGTAGTTAGTATTCAGACATGTTTTAGAGGTTTCATAGACAGATGTTAGTTCACGGAGTCAGTTATGCTTTTACGTTTGCAGACTATTACGTTTTCATGATTTTTCATGCTATGAGATTACTTCAAGACTTTATTCCGCAATTACGTTTTCATGATTCATTTAAATTGCATCATATAGATTATGTTGTTTTGATGCCCATGTTGACAAGCAAGCCATGAGGTTCGCTCGGACACATGCAAGCAAGGCCCGAGTGTCGTGTTACGCCTAGGCCATGGTTCGGGGCGTGACATGACACCTCAGCTTAGGAGAAAAGTCCCACATTGACAAAACACAAGATATATATTGGGTATATAAGTACGCATGCTTTACCCCCTAGTGACACATTTTAAAGCCGTGCGGGCATATGCCCATCGACAAAACACAAGATATATATTGGGTATATAAGTAGACTTTACCCCCTAGTGACACATTTTAAAGCCGTGCGGGCATATGCCCAAAACAGACATAGACTAGTGGGCTGGCTATTACAAAAACTAAGGGGAAGAATAACTAAGAAGCTCTAAGACTAAATATTCTTCTTAGTCTATTTAACACAATGACTAAGGCTTTTGAAAATTTAGTTATTCTTCCTTTCGTGAAAAATTTCGTGATTATAATATTTGTATGGAGATAAGGTTTTTGAAACTTGACGTTTTAAACATTTCATAACATTTGTGTATATACGTATGCTCTTTACAAATGTTAAACTATCCACTTAGTGTCATACCTGAAAAAAATTAGTCATTGTGTTAAAACTTCTTTTACCATGTGTACTTTTGATTCTTAATGTCAAGCGAAAGATTTCGTAATAATAATTAAATGTCTCTCAAAATGATGTTCTATGTTTTAGAGTTCATAACAATTTCATATTTCCGAGGTTATACATGTCATGTCCCAAATAGTCGCGAGTGGCACCTACGCTAATTTCCCTAGTGGGTGAACTATCCCGTAAACCAATTACTTAATCAATTAAACCATTATAATTACTTAAACAAAATCAACTCATAAATACGTCTAATCATGCCATAATAAATATAAAAATGCGGAAGTTCTAACTATTACAATCCCAAAATCCGAAAGTCATCGTACAAGGACTCTAACATTAAGCTGTCTAAAGAATTAATAACTGTCTATCATAATCAAAATGTCTGAAAGGAAGTAGATATCCAAAATAGGAGAGATCTTCAGGCGGCATGGCATGGATAGAAGCTCACCCTCATATCTAATGTGAGGACGGACGAAGCTAAATGTCGAAAGAGTGCAACAAGGACTATGCTATGCCGGTAGGTATCATTGGCCGACTAATATTAGTATCATGCATAAATTCATAAAATAAATAGAATAGACAGACAGGTACAACAACATAAAATCACAAAACAGAGTAATCCAGAACCAATCATCACCCAATCACCAATATCAACATTGAGTCACAAATATACGAAGCTAGATGCAATGCAAACAATACAATCTCTCAATTTGTGTATACACATGCTAAATGGTAATGTTTTCCCCAAATAGTCATGACCTGCAAGGGACCCATGGTGTCCATGTACCACTTGTTCCGAAACTAACCTCGGACGACGAACTCACAACTAGGTCACATCGTCACCCTCTGTCAAATGTGCCTCATGTAGATGTATATTTTCCATCACAAGATATTATCAACAGTGTCTCAAACTTCGAAACACAATGTATACTCATGAACACTTGGTAAAGCCAGAATCAATGAAGCGTAAGTCACAATATCACAAGTCATAGCAAGACTCAAAATAGATCTACTCAACCATAGCCTAATTATACAAATATTTCAATCAATCAGTGAAGGGTATATATGAACATCTTCCTTTCAATAATCTTAGGAACACTCCTCAAGTTCATTATATATAGTAGAAGAAATCAGACCACATAATCAAGTCACACCAATCTAAGTAATATTCACCCGAACTCCGTGTCCGAAGACCTAGACATGCTTTTTCCCATCAATTCTATGACATACACAATCAAATAATCAAAATCTAACTCAAGTAAACCGTAACCTACCTCAAAGCAAAACTGGATCAAAGCAATCACTCCGCAAGAGCTTTCCCCTTTCGCAAAGCCTCAGAACGTTCAAAGTCTAGCAATATAACGCCAAGTGAGCAATGGATCATCTAATCATTCATTAACAACAATTTAGGGAAGAAAACCCATGTACTATTACCCTTTTCAATTGGTGGACTAACACTTGTTGTGAAATCATCATAATAATACTCTCAACAACCTTACTATATCAATTCGTGGGTTTTCTAATCAACTTAACCCCTTTTCAATAGTTTTTAGCTAAAGCTCCCATTTTTATTAGAACCCTAGGTCTCAATATGCAATAATCCACCATTAATAATCAATTTATCATCCTAAGAAGTGATAATCTATACTTCTAGATGATTAAACAATAACGAAATCAATAGCCCATTCATTATTCTAGGGTTTTACTTTTTCTAGGGTTCTAACGCATTCTATCACTATTAAAGGACCTTAAGCTATTCATAGAATTTAAGGATGACAATGGAATGAACGACTAAAGGGTTAGGACTTACCTTCAAGGAGTATTTTCACCCTAGCCTTAGAAAATCGCCTCTCACTTTCTTTAAAACTGTTTTGGTGTTATGTGCCGAATGGGTTCGAAATTTTATATTATAGACGTCAATTCTGCCTCCCGTCGACCGCTGCAGCGGTCCATGTTCCGCTAACACCGCTATGGCGGACTCGCTACAGCGGTCCTACGCCCGCTGCAGCGGTCCCATTCGACCAGTGAGTCTGATTTTCTCACCAGATTTTCGCTCGAAATCTCAATATTAATCCGAGGCCCTATAGACACAAACCAGACATGCACATCAATGTAAAAACATGCTACGGACTCACCCGTGGCCTCGGAATTCCCAATGGAGGTCAAATTTACTAAGTCACCCCCAACGGAAATGAAAACAAGTTTTCAACAAACACACACATGAATTCAAGTTTTAGTTTCTAGAATTCTAACTCATTGAGCTCGCATTTAGCTCGTTCCTAGTCTCAGAAGGGTACGGGTAGGATAAAATGGTCAAAGCCCCCATCCTAGCGGGTCGTTACAACACATAAGTGTTCTACTAAAATGCATTAGCTAAACTAAAAAACATAGCACAGGCTTGCCTTGTTCTCAGGATTAATTATAAGAGAGGCACACAATATGTTTAAAGAGTTCTAATTAAAGGAGGTTATGTGCAATAATTGTAAAATATGATAAATAAAAATAGATTATTACAATGAGAAAAAGGTAATATTTCTTGTTTTTCATTAGTGAAAAGAAAGAATTATAAGTGTATCATCCTTTAAATATTGTATTTTTGTGTTAAATTTACTTCCAAGTACTCTTCATTACTTTAAGAACGTTTTATGCTTTGCTTTCTCTTAATTACCATTGACCTTGGCAAGATGGTGCTTGATAATTTTGAGTGCGTCTCTTATAATTAATCCTGAGAACAAGGCAAGCGTGTGCTATGTTTTTAGTTTAGCTAATGCATTTTAGTAGAACACTTATGTATTTCCGAGGCACGCAATATGATGAACTCTACACTAGAAATTTGATATAGTATTTTAAATAACTCAAAGATCAGATATCATAAACAGAAATTAAAATTGAATTCAATTCAAGTAACATCATTAAATTTAAAATAAAAACTAAAATTAAAACAACACATTTAAAATGTATGAATCTAAACTTAATTATTTCATCACATGGAGCTTTGATATTTTGGAATCACTGCATGCTTAATTAGCATCTTCTGGAGGGTCTTGTGCAGAGGAAGAAGCACCTTTTTCCAACTGTTCCAAACGAATTTCCAAATTAAAAAGAATGGTTTCCAAAATAACATCAAATTTCGCCACCTTCTCTGCATCAAAACTCTCAATAGAATCAAACCAGTTTTTCTTGACAGAAATTTTGTCGAGTGCAAGTTTTCGATCACGTGCATCAGCTTTTATCATATCATACTCATGAAGCCGAAATTTGAGATAATTCACTGTTTTTTGAGTTTTTTCAGCAACAAGGCGACTATTTTCACTAAGCTGCTTATCTGGATTTAAAAAACGATTAACAACAACATCATCTGTAGGGTGGAAAAAAGCGTAAGGCTTACCAGCGGGAGAAAAAATTATTATTCCCATGTCAACATCAAAATCCCCAATCAATTCACTAGCATGTTTATATAAACTTGCCCGACGCTCTAAGAAGTCATCCATTATTTAATTTTTGAGAAAGAAAATGAAAATTATATGTTTATTGATGAGGTTCTCAAAGAGATGTGTTGATGAGAGATGGAATAAGGTGATTATTTATATAAGAATTTCTTCACAATGATCATTAAATTTCTAACCAAATATCAGAAGTGGAAGTAAATCTTTTCAGGATGTTGGAAATCATAGTAGCAAAATAATTCATGTTGATGCTTAAATTATGTTTTTGCACTTACCATAGTATGAAAGAAATCAGATATTTCAAGTTAAAGAGGCAAGTATTTTAATATGCTTGATTAAACTTACCAAATTGTGGTGAGTAAGTGAAAATGTAATTTGAAATAAAATAAACCTTCTCACCAAAATCTTTCAATTTTGTTCATTCAAGATCAAATTTTCCAGTGCCCTTAACAAATGAATTTGAAATTTAACTCAAATAGGAAAATTTCTTAATGTACTACCATAGTTGTAGTAGACATAAGTTAAGATAATTGGGAAAAAAATTCATACCAAAACTTTTAATTTAAATTCTACAATAAAATCAGATTATTGACATTGATTAAGTCTGAAATAACTTGAATAAGTAAATAATTTAGTGCATTACAATAATGAAAATCAAACCTTCCTCTTGCACTAACACTAACCAAATCTGAAAAATTAACTTGAGTTGGAATTTGTTTTTTATGTGTTTACCTAAGTGAATGTTGCTAGAATAGAAAAGATCGTTTATGATTAAAAAGAATTTAGATATGCATTAACAATAATGAGTATATGAAATTTAACTTGAAAATTTATAACGAACAGCTGGCAATAGTTATCAACCTTAAGCGAAATATCACACTGTTATAGAAGTTTTATTTGAAGTTGGATCGATAAATTAAATTAGATCAAATAGAGATCTAAATTAAACAATTAAAAATTGCCCTTCAGAAAGGTAAGGCCCAGTCCCAACTTTTCTCACTAAACACTTAGGTCATCAATAAAGCAACTTACTTAGAGTTTCAAGATTGTTCTCTAAATATATGTTAATTTGTTTGAAATACAATTGCATTAGTTTACGAAATTGACTTAAGAAATTGTTGGATTTAATGATGAACACATGTGCGAGCGCGCACACACAGATTTACTTGGAGGATAAAACCATAATCGCACTCGTTGTTTATATCAAACTAATAAATACAAGTGTGATTAAATACTATACTACCACGTCCATCAATAACGGTTCGTTGATGTCAATTAATTTAAATTCCTTCTGTTTTCTCAAAGAAGAAAAAGATCGAAAAGGGGCCTGAAAGGCCTCTAAGAACGAAAATGAAAGAATATAGAATCCTCATTGTTTTCCTTTTATTTCTTCCCCCGCGAGGAAGACACACAAAAGACGGATAAACTTTTACAAGATTTTCTTATATATATCAATACATTTTTACTACTCTTAGAATGTGTGCTTTCGTTTGCTCATCGGGATCTTTTTACACCCTAGTTTGTTTACCCTCCACTTAAAACTTTTAGCATGAGAAAGAAAAGTATAAGTTTATCAATGAGGATTTTTTCACAATGATCATTGAATTTCTAGCCAAATATCAATTAGTAAATCTTATACGTTATACATCTGCCGATTTTCTTTTATTGAGTGGGCGACTATTTATCTCAACTCTCCTTTATACTATGCAGGAGATAGGTGTCTTCTCCTTGTCATCTGGAGTTGATGTGTGGAACGCATTTACATTCGAAATAGTGATAACATATGGGCTAGTTTACACGATCTATGCCACAATTTGATCCAAAAAGGGGAGTTTGGGTACAATTGCACCAACGGCCATGGGTCATTTGCACTCTTGTTGTTATTTTGTGCTGGTCTTTAATTTTTATCCTTCAATGCAAATAATGTTTTTGCGTGGCATAAGTGTTTATTTTCGCATCATAATTCACATGATATGCACCACACCATTAAAGAACTATGTCCCGCTAGGAATAAGCTCGATTTTTAAGGGCAAAAAATAAAGACCATCCCATTTGAAGGAGAAACCGTGCAATTTCCTCAAGCGCTGTTGGTTGGATCATTTGCACTTTTTGTCCTACAAAAAGGTATAGGGACCGGTTCATTCAGTCAATGAAGCTGCAGTCGGTTCTGATGATTATGCCGTTTCTAATGGATGTTCACTTGGTTCAACAATAGATGTAGTCAATGGGGTAGAGAGTCTGCAGATACTCGTCTAGCTCCTCATTGCCCCCTATTTTGTGTTGGTGTATAATTTTTGTCCTTCAAATGAGTTGGTTTTCAATTTTTGCCTTTTAAAATTGAACTTATGCTTAGAGGGACATAAGTTACGCATCATAATATCCACAAGTTATAACCGCGTCCTTAAAGTACTCATGCCCCACTAGGCGTAGTTCGATTTTGAAGGGTGAAAATTAAAGACCAGCCCATTTGAAGGCCAAAAATTAAAGACCAGTCCATTCGAAGGACAAACCGTGCAATTACTTCCCATTGGTTTTATTATTGGGCTCATTATTTTAGCTGGAGCTGGGCTATTCATTGGGTTTATTGGGCTGGGCCTCTTGTTGGTCGTGGGCTTGCTGGGGTTTTTATGAATTTCTCTTCATTTCACAGTCCTATGAACTTGCCCCCAGCTGAATACTAAAAATGTAAAATGATTACAGAAATAATGTGTTTAATGGGGTTTATGTAATATTGTTGTGAGGGGTTTGTACTTGGGTTGTTTAGGGTAATTTATAACTTATATCTGTTTCTATCTTTCAACTTGGATAGGTTCTTTGGTCCTTAAGATACGTAAATTTTGTTTTTGATCCTTGTGATATATGATTTAGCATATTTAACCTTTAATTAATTAAAATGCGTGTTTATGATCCCTTCATGTAGAAAATATGTTATTGTTGAAAAATTATAGAACTATGTTACCATCAAATACGGAGTAACAACGTAAATTTAACATAAATTAAGTGGTAAAATGATTGATAATTATGGTAAAATTTATAAATATTCACAAAGAAAGGGATTGATAATGCATGATTCTTAATTAATGATTCAATATGCATAATCAGATATCATAAAGAAATCAAAAGTTATCAATAAGCGAGGGATGAAAGGATTCTTACATGAGTAAAAACAAGAAATAATAGTGGGAAACGCCTGGAAGATTACTTCATTTTTGAGAAGTTGATATTTGATAATAGAAAATAGAGCAAATCTTTAGGAAGAAACTTAAGTTGTCAACGAAATTTTCTAAGGAAAAACACATAAATATGCCTACTAAAGACGACTTCATACTAAGGGCACAAACCCGAGTCTCTTGTTGAAACTGAAGGCGTAATTACTGCTCAACTACAACCTTTAATTTTTAACAAATGGACAATTGTAGTACGTTTGCATGTCTCTTTTTATTTGGTTATTTGTTTTGGGCTCCATAAGCATCAGCATCATGTACAAATAGTGGTTCCAAATACAAAAATTTTAAAAACTGAAAAAGAAAGAAGGGTCCCGTAGTAGTAACATACTAGCAAACTATGCCAGTGCTAACATGATTAATTTGGTTACTCACTTTATTTAGTCATTATAATTTGTATATTTTACAAAGGATACTGTGATTCTCCTTAGTGTGTCTCCATATTTTTTTTCTTTCCCTCTTATTTTTCCCCTTAATTTCTCAATTGTTGCTAAAATTTGTCTTATTTTGGTTATATCCGCCTCTTTTTATATTTAGTAAGTTGACAATTCAAATATCCTACATGTCAAGTTTATAATCACAAGATTCAAAGGATGTTTTATTATATTATACACATTTTTAATTTAGAACCACAAGATTCAAAAGTCTATCTTTATTTCTTAAACTCCGTGTCTAGTCAAACGTAGACACTTAAATTGAGATAGAGGGAGTATATGCCAAATGAAGGAAATGAAAGGACAATTGAGACACTGCGGACACGTGAGGACTTAAAAAGTAAACACACAAGAGGTAGTATTAATGTTAAACTTCTGAAATGTACACATGTTAGTCCCGGCTTAGAGTACAATTTCAGTTGCTTTTTGTACAACTTATTGTTCCTGTGTTCGTCCACCTTGGGCGTTTGTTGTTAAATAAAAAAAATTGTCTTATTTTGGTTATGACCGCCTCTTTTTATATTTAGTAAGTTGACAATTCAAATATCCTACATGTCAAGTTTATAATCACAAGATTCAAAGGATATTTTATTATATTATACACATTTTTAATTTAGAACCACAAGATTTGAAAGTCTATCTTTATTTCTTAAACTCCGTGTCTAGTCAAACGTGGACACTTAAATTGAGACAGAGGGAGTATATGCCAAATGAAGGAAATGAAAGGACAATTGAGACACTGCGGACCCGTAGGGACTTAAAAAGTAAACACACAAGAGGTAGAATTAATGTCCAACTTCTGAAATGTACACATGTTAATCCCTACTTAGAGACAATTTCAGTTGCTTTTTGTACAACTTATTGTTCTTTGTGTTCGTCCAACTTGGGCGTTTATATATAATAAGAAAAATATAGAATAGAAAAATAGACATATATTTTTAGTAATGTGGCCAAGTAATATGGGACGAATGGAGTACTTCATTTATTAATTCTTAAAAAACGTGAAAAGTCAAGTATAGTAATGTAGCTAAGTAATATGGGACGAAGGGAGTACTTCATTTATTAATTCTTAAAGAACGTGAAAAGTTTATTAATTCTTAAAGAACGTGAAAAGTCAAGTAATGTGGCCAAGTAATATGGGACGGAGGGAGTACTTCATTTATTAACTCTTAAAGAACGTGGAAAGTCAAAAGTGAACAAGTAAAAGTGCACGGAGGAAATAAATGTGTCGGAGAATTAAAATTGAAGTGCATACACATATACATGAGAAGAGAATAAATATTAAGTATTATGACATATGTCCACGTGGGATAAAAAAGTAGTTGGTTAAAGTGTACAAGTTATATAGCTTTTGCTACAAGCATTTATTGCGTGTATAATTTATAAAAATTTTGGTACAAACAGTCAATGTTGTGTTGGTCTCTCTGCCACACTTATTTATAATAGAAATATGTACTAGTTTATCTGATATTGTCTTTGTGGTCCATAAAAGGAAAGAATTTCTTTATCCCATAGTACCAATAGAACTTACAAGAATTAAGTACACAAACAATTGGTGTACTCTGGTTGAAACCAATAGAATAATATTCACACGCTAGTCTACACGTAATGTAGAGGTAAAATTAAATCATATGTATAGTATAAGGGTAAATTTAGTCTCACTTTATTTTATTAGGACAGGTGACAGATAATTTAGGATAAATGTTAATTAAAAAAAGAGATTCGTTAGTCCAAAGGTAATTTTGAGCCACTTTAATAAAACATGGATAGATTCGAGATCAACTTTTAACTAGGTTAAATTTATCCAATTATGTATGCATAATTTAAGGCCAATTCTGACCCTTTCCGATCTTTTAAAACACTATTTGAACTCTAGCTCTCCAAGAGTAATGCTATCAGGCGCTAGCTTGATGATTGATATATAATATGCTAGTGATTCAAATCAATCCCAAAATTTGTCGACAACTTTATAACTTTGACGATCTCTTCCACCAAAAGAAAAGGAAGAAAAAAACAACAATTAAGCTCGTTTAATAATGGAATTATGCAAAGTAATTAATTAGTGCAAAGGATAACGTTCAAACTATATAGGAGTGTATTAAAATCGATAATTACTTTGGAATGGATAATATGCATGAGGTTAAGGATTAAGCATGCGAGTTTATAGCGTGACATCAACCAATTTTACTAGTTGGAGCTCCTCGTAAACGAATACTCCTTGTTTCCTATTTTAAGTGTTGTTTAAAGTTTTATCACGTCCATTAAAAAACATTAAATATAAAGTATAGCTTATTAAATTATGCTTATGTATTTCTTATTTGTATTTGACTATGAAATGCTACTTTTGGTCAAACAAAATTATCCTGAGTACTAATCACGTTTGACCTCTTTAATAACAAGGGTAATATAAAGAGTAATACTCAATTAATTTTGTCTTGGTTTTTAAAATGATACTAACTATTTTGGAATATCTTTAAGGACTAAAACGACATTTAAAATGGGTCAAAAGGTCTGAATATTTTTTTTTTCTTGTTTTTAATTTTGGCCCACAAATATTTGTCAAAATTGATGCATGAGAATATCCTTGTATTCCTTTTACAGTTAAGATACAGGTTTCATTAATTGTTTGTGTGTTATGTCTTGTTTCTTCTCACCTCATTTATAGGCAAATTAACGGGCCACCCTGTTTTTGAATTAGAACAAGCTAAGGTCCCATTACCTTTTAATTGGAATAGTGCATGTGCCTGTTTTTTTTCCTTCTTAGAATATTGTTACAATGAATCTTATAACTATTTCCTTAATGAGGAGATCCAGGGTTCATATTAATAGTGGGTGCGGATATAGTGGGCGTTTGGACATAAAAAATGTGAAATTTGAAAAAAGAAGTATTTGGAAAAAAGTTGAAAAAAGATATTTGAAAATTGGAGTTGTGTTTGGACATGAATACAACTTGGAAAAACGTTGAATTCCTGTGAGTAATTTGGAGTGAAAAATGAGAATGGCTATATGAAATTTTTTGAATTCCGAAAAATTATAACGATTCTATAGCCAAACATGATTCCGGAATACCATTTAAGAAAAAAGTAAAAAATTTCCATGGTCAAACGGTCCCATAATATATTTTTGTTTCCATCCAATTTCCATATCCTCTTTGGGGCTCGACTAACGCTGAAAAGATGCAAAGTTGAAAAAGGTCACTCACTAACACTGGTTTATCTTGTAGCATCAGATATCTGTGTTTATTGGCTTGTTCTTAAGCATTTCTTGAATTCTGTAAGTTGGTCAGACTCCTTTCGAGACCAAAAGAAGTGTGATCTCAGTCAAGTCCTTTTATAGACCCTAAGAGGTAATCTTACATAATATTTAAAAATGTGAGGAATCATAACAAGAAAATTAACATCGATGGAACGGCAAATCGCACCTTCAATGTAGTAATAAGGTGACCAACTGTAAGTTTTTAAAATCTCAACAATATTCTTTAGATAAAATGAAATCCAGAAAGCCATCATGCTTTAAAGAATAGGAGGATTTTTTTTATGGTTAGTGCGCGCCGATATGCTAAAAATTAACTTTTGTCAAAAGACGATAGTTTCATTGATTTTCTCGTTCTATGAAGAAAAATTCTGAAATATCCTATTTTTATGTCTAAATTGAATTTAACATTTTGAAATTAACTTTTCAACTTTGATGATGATGATTACATGCTTGTGCTCATGGAGGGTTAATTAAAGAAAAGCTTGGTTATATCTCTAAACTTCCTACCTTTTTGGCCATACTTTTAATGTTATTAAATAATGTGATTTAACTTTGAATTGGTTTTAACATGTATGATGTAGGAGAGATATATTAGAAAGCTCCACTTAGTGTCGTACCAGAAAATTCGTTGGTCAATGTGTTAAATTAACTTCTTTAGCAATGTTCATTTTAGATTCTTAACTGGTCTTGAACTTCAATTGGATAGACCGAATTCTTTTTTCCCCATCCGATAAGTTTTTTACAAACACGGCTCTTTTAAAGCCTCTCAACAATAATTGACCGCCTTAAAGTTTATAACAATTTTGTATTTTCGAATGCTATATATAAGTTTTCTTACCAAAATACTTTAGCTAAACTAGAAAATATAGCAAAGACTTGCCGTGTTAGTAAGATTATAAGACAGTCACATAATTAACACGATAAACTCAGTACTAAAAAATTTGATATAGCACACAATTATTTTAACAAACAACTCAAATATCATAAATGGAAATCACTATTGAATTCAAGTAACATAATATCAAATTTAAAGACTAAAACTAAAACTAAAAAAAAAAAAACCTTCAAGATATATGAATTTAAACTTAATTATTTCATTACACAAGGCTTCAATATATGAGAAATCAGTGTATGCTTAGTTAGCATCTTTTGGAGCGGCTTGTGCAGAGGGAGAAGCACCGTTTTCTAACTGTATCAAACGATTTTTCAACATCTCATCAATGGACTTAAACCAAATCTTATCTTTTTTGATCTCCTCTGCATCAAATTCTTCGATGGAGTCCCACCTATTTATCTCGTCAGCCTCATCATTTTCTGTGATATCATAGTCGTCAAGTTTAACTTGTAGTTCCTTCACTTTGTTGCGAGAGTTTTCAGCAGCAAGGCGATTACTTTCACTTGACAACATATTTGGATATAAAAGGCGATCAGTAACAGCATCAACCGTAGGGTGAACAAAAGAGTAAGGCTTACCGGTGGGTGAAAACATTATTATTCCTATATCAAGATCGTCATATTGCCCAATCAATTCGCTAGCTTTTTTGTACAAACCTTTCCGACGCTTTGAAAATGTTGCGTATCGGGCATCTTCTTTTTCTATTTTGGCTATAGGGATCTTTTGACGTCCTACCGACTTTTTATCTGCCATAACTTATTTTTTGAGGAAGGATAAAGAAAATTATAAGTTTATTGACGAGACTCTCAAGGAAATATGTTGCTTATAAGAAATGAAAGAAGATGATTATTTATATATAAAATTCTTCACAATTATGGTAAGTGATTCTAGCGAAATCTTTTCATCATGTAGAAAATTATGGTCGCAAAATAAATTCATGTGGATACTTAAAGTATGTTTGGACTTGCAATAACTGTAAAACTTTCAAATTAAAAAGGTAAGTGTTTTAATATGCTTAATGACTTTACCAAATTGTGGTTAGCAAGTGAGAATACAATTTGAAATAAAACAACCTACAGATGAAAATCTTCAACAATTCAATATAACCAACATCAAATTTTTCATTGCTCTTAACAAATATAGCTCTGAAATTTAACTCGAATAAGAAAATGTATTTGTTAGATAGTAACATACATATTGAAGTAGGATTGTCCCACAAGATAAGGCAAAAGAGTTTGAAGACTTTATATATTAAAAGTCTTAGTATTTTCATATTTTATTTAAAATTTGAATTAAATGAACATGTATGTTCACGAAACAAGGTGACTATTCAAAATAGTCACTTTTCTAACTCTATAAACAAGACATTCCTTCATGAAGTGGAATAGAAAAATCTGCAGGTATAATATGATCTTTGTTGTATCCTGAAGGGAATTGATTGTATTTTCCTCAAAATATATACGGGAAGTATCTCTTTAAGGAAAGTCGATTCTTCCATGCCCCAAAGTCATTTCTTCTTCAATTATGTTTACCTATTTTTCTAATTATAGGTGTACGGTACCCGCATTGGCGCGCGACTAAACCCAAATTCGTGCTGAAAGGTGTCAAGTTGGAGGGTAAAGAGCTCTCTAGCTAACAAAGGCGACTCTTTATGCATGAGAACTCAAACCTAGACTCGTGATTAAGGATGAATGAGCATTTACCACTCCGCCACAATCCTTGTTCATAACAAAGAACTTATAATTATTTCTGGATGATGAGATCTAGGGTTCATATTACTGGGTGCAAACATAATATATTTGTTTCATTTGGTGTCCAAAATTTATTTTGGGGCCCCATTAATCTCTAGTCCCACCAAAAATTAGTCTTATTTTGGGACTAAGTACTCCTTACTGAAAGCGACTTCTTTTCAAGGCTCGAAATCAAGACATTTGATTAAGAATAATAAGTACTTATCACCCTATACGACCTTATTAAGAATAATAAGTACTTATCACCCTATACGACCTTACTTTGATGATCATCAAACGTAATGTTTTCATCTCAACATGTGTGTATAGAGTTAGTATATAGTCCATCTCAAATTAGTGCTAGCATTTTACTCTACGTCCTATGCTTTCCTACAAATTATTTAGCCTTTCAAATAATTCGAATAATAGGCTTATGAGGGGCACGCAACCTTTTAGAATATCGTATTTGCCAGCATGACATAACATAACACTACTAATCGTTAAGTTATAGCAGTAGTACATTTTTCAAGTAAGACAATGTTCTATCTCTACTGGAGAAAAAAGAAGACAATGTTCTGTCTTAATTAAAGTTAATGCCTATGAGTCAATGATATCATCTTGTACCTAGAGTTTTGAGTTTGTAGAAGATATGTTGTCTTCGCCTTAGTTATGGTACATAAACTAACGTTAAGCCTAACTCATTAATCTTAAAAGCTAATTTATGAGGTGAATATTGTCCAAGAATATATAAGGAGAAGTTCCACATTCACCGTCATTATGGGAATCCAACACACCCACCTGCTGGTTTTGTCAACTGATTCGTGAACAATAATATGATGCTTGCCATCAGATAAACCAAATTACGATGAGTCCAGCTCCGATACCATGTTAAAAAATGAAAAACGGGTTTAAATCAACCCCAAAACTAGCTTGCCCTTCTTTATATATCTAATGTTGGTACCCCATATTATGTTCTTCACGCTCTAGTTGACAGTCCTAGTGAGCAATAGTAGAGCTACATTCAAGCAATTAGGATTTTTTTTTCTTATTATACATGTATATTACAAGCCAACAATAACAAAATGCATAATAAATATAAGGGTTTAATCCCCTTGAAATAGAAGCTGCATGTAAACCTATTTTTATAAAAGTTGAATCACCTTAATGAAGTGTTAACGTTGTAGCATTTTTGAGGTTGAGTTACATCCAACGTCCATTTTTTTGAACAATTATTCTCTTCTTCCTTAGTGTTGCTTCATTTTATTAGGTTATCATCTAGCTTTGTTGCCTCATCAATTTGGAATAGCCCATTGAAAAAAGGTTTAAAAAAACATAAATTCACAATACGTATTAGAAATGTATCGGTGTACATGAGTGGAAGGCTTATTTTGGAAAAATAGAAAAAAAAATGCAAATCAATGCACATCAAGATTAATCTATTTAAATAACTTAATAAAATCCAGTATTCTCTCCATCAAAGTAGCAGCATATGGACTTCAATTTTTTTTTTCTTTTTTGCTTAACAGAGAAGTGAATGGACTTTAATTATTGAGTATATACATGTTTTTGTGAGTTGAGCTCCACTTTTTCTGATCATCAATCATTGAAATACCATAACCATGCATATCCACCCGGGCTGCTAAAAGAATGTATTTCAAATTTATTTATGATTAGTTTCCTAAATTTAAGAGTAATAATTTAGTATGTAACTTAAACTATTAGTCCTTCCAATTTTTTTTTTTTATAAAGAAGAAAAGTAAGGACAAGAGAATTTAGATGGGTGCTCTGAAAATTGTTCTCTTGTTTTGGTGAGATTTCTTTCTTTGGCAACATTGTATATATGTTCACTTCTTATCTGAGTACTTCT
Organism: Lycium ferocissimum; assembly: GCF_029784015.1. Taxonomy (NCBI): domain Eukaryota; kingdom Viridiplantae; phylum Streptophyta; class Magnoliopsida; order Solanales; family Solanaceae; genus Lycium; species Lycium ferocissimum. The sequence continues at coordinate 72,649,876 of NC_081346.1, read as the reverse complement.
AAAGAATTAAAAAGTTATTAGGTTTATAAGATATCAAGTAGAGAAACGATACTGAGAGATCTGCTTATTGAGAATAATAATAAAAAAAAGACTTTTATATATTAATGAACGGTCGATGTAGTTGGAAGGTAAAACCACACTCGTTATTTTGCATCAAACTAATGAATGCAAGACGAGTGTAATTAAACATGGAGTATAACGTCAATCAATGATAGTTCATTGACGTCACTTAAGTTAAATCCCATCCTGCTTCTCTAATACAAAAAAAAAAAATAGAGAGAGGCTCAAAAGGTCTCAAAGAACGGAAACAGAACCCCTCATTTTCTCTTAAACAAATACTACTCGCCTTGAGGGGGATCTTTTCCTGTTGTTTTGTCCAGCCACTAGAAAGACACACGTACTGAAGACGAGTATTTTGTTACCTAATACTTTGATTTGACATAAATATCAAGTGCAGTAAATTTTTGCCGCTGTTGAAATGTGTGCTTTCATACTCCTCATTTCCTTCCCTAAGTACTTTAATATAGTGTAGTAAGAGTTCAACTTATTCCATGGTGTTTGCATGAGGGTCCTTTCTAAATTTAAGAGTAATACTTCAGTATGTAACTTAAACAATATGGTCCTTTCAATTTATTCTTTTTTAATAGAAGAAAAGTAAGGACATGAGAATTTACTTGGGTAATCTCAAAACTGTTCTTGTTTTGGTGAGATTTCAAAATATTTCTTAGTCACATTGTATATATTTTCACTTCTCTGAGTATTTCTAAAGAATTAAAAAATTATTAGGTTTTCAAGATATCAAGTACGGAAAAGATACTGAGAGATCTTGGGAATGTCAATTGATGGCTTATAGAGAATAATTGCCAAAAAATGTTTTTATATATTAGTGAGCGGTAGATATAGTTGGAAGGTAAAACCGCACCCATTATTTTACATTAAACTAATAAATTGTAATTAAAATTTTGTCCATCAACAATAATATGTCATTTAATTTTTCTTGGCAAAAAGTTGTTACCATTTTTGTGCTTTCTTGTAGCGGTTTTCCATCAATATTCTGATAAAATTTCAGTACAGATGTTAAATACATCTTTTTCCCCTACTACATCCTTTCAACATTTCTATAAAACAAAATAGTAGTTTTGAAAGAGTAAAAGATAGACTAATAATAACCACCAAAAATTATGGTATAGGGATAAGTACTCCTCGATCCTTCTGAGATTTCGGTTTGAAAATGATACTAACTATTTTGGAATATCTTTAAGGGCTAAAACGACATGTAAAATGGGTCAAAGGGTCTGGATATCTTTTTCACTTATTTTTAATTTTGGCCCACAAACCTTTGTCAAAATTGATGCATGTGAATATCCTTGTACTTATTTCCTTTTACAGTTAAGATACAGATTTCATTAATTGGTGAAACAAACTTCTACTAGGAATGTTTTTGTGTTGTGTCTTGTTTTTTCTCACCTCATTTATAGGTAAATTTATAGGCATATTCTACCCCCGCCTCTTTGCCGACTAATTCCATTCTTGCCGGGACGTTAATTTTAAAGGGATCAAAAAAAACGACTTCATATATTAGACTCTTGTTGAAAAGTTAAAACTGAAAAGTGCAACGAGGAAAGTATGTCTCTAATTAAAACCTTTAAGAATAAATATTAAGTTTTAACAAGTGGGTAATTTTAGTACGTTTGCTTGTCTCTTTTATTCGGTTATTTGTCTTGGACTCCATGAGCATCAGCATCACAAATAGTGGTTCCAAAATAAAAATATTTTAAAAATTGAAAAAGTGAGAAGGGTCCCGTAGTAGTAAACATAAGATGTGTACTGGTTTATCTGATATTGTCTTTGTAATCCATAAAGGAAGAATTTCTTTATCCCATAGTCCCGATAGAACTTACAAAGAATTACGTACACAAACAAAGTGTACTCTGGTTGACACCAATAGAATAATATTCACTCGCTAGTCTAGACGTAATATAGAGGTAAAATCAAATCATTTGTATAGTATAAGGGTAAATTTAGTCTGTTCCACTTTATTTTATAAGGGTAAATTTTGTCTGTTCCACTTTATTTAATTAGGACTGGTGACAGATAATTCAGGATAAATGCTAATTAAAAAAAGAGATTCGTTAGTCCAAGGGTAATTTTGAGCCACTGTAATAAAACATGAATAGATTCGAGATCAACTTTTAACTAGGTTAAAGTTATCCAATTATGTATGCATAATTTAAGGCCAATTCTGACCCCTTCCAATCTTTTAGAACACTATTTGAACTCTAGCTCTCCAAGAGTAATGCTATCTGGCGCTAGCTTGATGATTGAGATATAATATGATAGCGATTCAAATCAATCCCAAAACTTGTCGACAACTTTATAACTTTGACGATCTCTCCACCAAAAGAAAAAGAAGAAAAAAACAACAATTAATTAAGCTCGTTTAAGAATGGAATTATGCAAAGTAATTAATTAGTGCAAAGGATTACGTTCACACTATATAGAAGTGTATTAAAATCGATAATTACTTCGGAAATGGATAATATGCATGTGGTTAAGGGTTAAGTATGCGAGTTTATTGCGTGAACATCAACCAATTTTTACTTGTTGGAGCTCCTCGTAAATGAATACTCATTGCTTCCTATTTTAAGTGTTGCTTAAAGTTTTATCACGTCCATTAAGAAAAAATTAAATATAAAGTATAGCTTATTAAATTATGCTTATGTATTTCTTATTTGTATTTGACTATGAAATGCTACTTTTGGTCAAACAAAATTATCCTGAGTACTAATCACGTTTGACCTCTTTAATAACAAGGGTAATATAAAAAGCAATACTCAATTAATTTTGTCTTGATTTTAAAATGATACTAACTATTTTGGAATATCTTTAAGGACTAAAACGATATTTAAAATGGGTCAAAAGTTCTGAATATCTTTTTTTTTTCTTCTTATTTTTAATTTTGGCCCCCAAACATTTGTCAAAATTGATGCATGTGAATCCTTGTACTTATTTCCTTTGACAGGTTTCATTAATTGGTGCGACAAAATTCTACTAGGAATGTTTTTGTGTTATGTCTTGTTTCTTCTCACCCCATTTATAAGCAAATTAACGGGCCATCCTGTTTTTGAATTAGAACAAAGTCCTATTACATTTTAATTGGACTAGTGCATGTGTCTTTAATTTTTTTCCTTCTTAGAAAATTATCACAATGAATGCCTCAAAACAAGGATCTTATAACTATTTCCGTATGAGGATATCCAGGGTTCATATTAATAGTCGGTGCAGATATAGTGGGCATTTGGACATAAAAATGTGAAATTTTAAAAAAGCAGTATTTTGAAAAAAGTTGAAAAATGATTTTTAAAAATTGGAGTTATGTTTGGACAAGAATACAACTTGAAAAAATATTGAATTATTGTGAGTGATTTGGAGTGAAAATGTGAAAATAGGTGTATGTAGTTTTTGAGTTCCGGAAAATTATAACTATTTTATATCCAGACATGATTCCGAAATACCATTTCAGAAAACAATAAAAGTTATTCATGTCCAAACAGACCTTATATATTTTTGTTTCCATCCAACGTTTCATAACTGCTTTGGGGCTCGACTAACGTCGAAAAAAATGCAAAGTCGAAAAAGATCACTCACTAACACTAGTTTATCTTGTCTCTTGTAGCATCAGATATCTGTGTTTATTGTCCAGTTCTTAAGCATTCCTTGAGTGTTTTAAGTAGGTCAGACTCCTTTCGAGACCAAAAGAAGTGTGATCTCAATCAAGTCCTTTTATAGACCCTAAGAAGTAATCTAATTACATAATATTTAAAAATGTTAGGAATCAAAGCAGGAAAAAAAGTAACATTGATGGAACGGCAAATCGCACCTTATAATAAGGTGACCAGCTATAAGTTTTTTAAATATCAACAATATTCTTCAGATAAAAAGAAATATATTTGGAAAGCCATCATGCTTTAAAAATAGGACTTTTTTATGGTAGTGCGCACCGATATGCTAAAAATTAACTTTTGTCAAAAGGCGATAGTTTCATTGATCTTCTCGTGCAACGAAGAAAAATTCTGGAATATCCTGTTTTCATGTCTAAATCGAATTTAACATTTTGAAATCGAATTTAACATTTTGAAATCAAACTTTTCAACTTTGATGATGATGACCTTACATGCTTGTGCTCATGGAAGGTTAATTAAAGAAAAGCTTGGTTATATCTCTAAAACTTCTTATCTTTTGACCTTATTTTTAATGTTATTAAATAATGTGATTTAACTTTGAATTTGTTTAAACATATATGATGTAGGAGAGGAAAATTAGAAAGCTCCACTTAGTGTTGTATCTGAAAAGTCGTTGGTCATCGCATCAAATTAACTTCTTTAACAATGTGCATTTTAGATTCTTAATGTCAACTTCAAAAAGATCGAATTCTTTTTTCCCCTCCGATAACGTAGCTCTTTTAAAGCCTTGAACTTAATTGGCCTTAAAGTTTATATAGACTATATATAAGTTTTTTCCCAAAATACTTTAGCTAAACTAGAAATTATCGTAAAGATTTGCTGTGTTAGTTAGATTATAAGAGAGTCACATATATAGTTCAAACAATAAACTCACCACTAAATTTGATATAGCACACAATTATTTTAACAAACAACTCAAATATCAAATTATCATAAATGGAAATCACTATTGAATTCAAGTAAGAAAATCAAATTTAAACACTAAACTAAAACAAAAACTAAATAAGAACATTCAAGATATATGAATTTAAACTTTCATTATACGGGGCCTCGATATAGTATATATCACTATATGCTTAATTAGCATCTTCAGAAGGGGATTGTGCAGAGGGAGAAGCACCATTTGTCAACTGCATCAAACGATCTTTCAAGCCAGCAACAGTGGAGTTCAACCAAATCTCATGTTTTGTCACCTCCTCTACATCAGATTCCTTGATGGATTCCCACAATCTCATCTTGTCAGTCTCATCATTTTTTGGAATATCATATTCGTCAAGTTTAACTTTCAGTTCCTTCGCTTTGTTCCGAGAGTTTTCAGCAGCAAGGCTATTACTTTCACTTGACAACGTATTTGGATTTAAAAGGCGATCAATAACAACATCAACCGTAGGGTGAAAAAAAGAGTAAGGCTTACCGGTGGGAGAAAACATTATTATTGCTATATCAAGATCGTCATATTCTCCAATCAATTCGCTAGCTTTTTTATACAGACCTTTCCGACGCTTTGAAAATGCTGCGTATCGGGCTTCTTCCTTTTCTATTTTGGCCATAGGAATCTTTTGACGTCCTAGCGATTTTTTATCTGCCATAACTTGTTTTTTGAGGAAGGATAAAGAAAATTATAAGTTTATTGATGAGAGTCTTGAGGGAAATGTGTTGCTTCTAAGAAATGAAACAAGATGATTATTTATATATAAAATTCTTCACAATTATGGTAAGTGATTCTAGCGAAATCTTTTCACCATGTAGAAAACTATAGTAGCGAAATAAATTCATATTGATGATTAAAATATATTTTTGCACTTGCAATAATAATAAAACTTTCAAATTAAAAAGGTAAGTGTTTTAATATGCTTAATGACTTTACCAAATTTTGGTGAGCAAGTGAGAATACAATTTAAAATAAAACAACCTACAGATGAAAATCTTCAACAATTCAATATAACCAACATCAAGTTTGACTTTGTCATTGCGCTTAACAAATATAGCTCTGAAATTTAACTCGTGTAAGAAAATGTATTGATATGCTATTATAATTGTAGTAGACAAAAGTTAATATAATTAGAAGAAAAATAAATTTCATGCCAAATTTTTAATTCCAAATTCTAAAATAGAACGAAATTATTTACATGTCTTGACACTGACTTAAGTCTAAAATTAACTTGAATAAGAATACGTTTAATGAATTACGTTAGTGATTGTTGCGAGAATATATTTCTTTTTATTATGATTAAACTTTTTGAAGATATGCCTACACAATAATGAGAATTTAAAATTTAATTTGAAAAGATAAATATTTTTGAAGTAGTTACTCAAAATTATCAAGCACTATATATCTTGCCTAGGTCAATGATAATTAGGAGGGATCAAAGCATCAAACGTTCTTAAAACATAAAAATACAAATTTAAAGGATGCTACACTAATAATTGTTTCTTTTCACAAATGAAAAACAAGAAATGTTACTTTTTATCAGTGTAATAATCTATTTTTATTATTTAAAATTATTGCACGATTACCTCCTTTAATTAAAATTCAAAACACCGTGTCAACATTGAGAATTTAATTCTTTTTAGCTATTGCAGTGGCTTGTGCATTTTCATAAAAATGAAAACACAGAAGTTTAATTATCACATTATGAATTATTAATCCAACTGATTGCCTTTCAATTACTTTATAGGATCTAAATTTGTAACCGATTCATTGCTCGTTTAGTTACTGCGTTCGCAATTAAATATTTGTACATATATAATGGGTTTTCTAATATAAATAGAGGATATAAGAAAAAGCTATCTGGTTCGTCCAATTTGTACTTAATATTGTAGCTCCGCTAAAACACAGGCTCGACTAATTCAATTCGTTTCAAGACATCCCACTTTTGCACGATACAAAAATGGTTTATGTCATGGCTCAAACCCGAGTGCTCTAAAATTGACAGAGTACTCACCACTCCAGGCCACTACTAACTTTGGTGATCAACAAATAGAATGGTAGTACGTTTGCATGTCTCTCTTTTATTTTGCTTACCTAGCTTGTCTTATTGTCTTATATATATAGAGAGAGATCTATAGGCCTCAGCAAAACAATTACTGGTCAAAAAAAAAAAAAAAAAAGCGAGAAGGGTCCCTTAATAACATTTAAAATTGGTTTATCTGGTCTTGTGGTCCATAAAGAAAGGAATTTCTTTATCTCATATATGATAGAACTTGCAAAAATTACGTACAGAAATAATTGCTGTACTATTTTTTAATCAGATGTACAGAGTAGTGCAAGAATAAATCTGGTCCACTTTATTTACTTAAAATCGGTGGCAAATCATTTGGGATAAAAAATGTTACTTGTTAAAAGAAAATGCGTTAGTCCAAAAGTGTAATTTTGAGTCACTTTGATACGACATGGATAGATTCGAGATCAATGAAGGAGTACTTACTACTCCATCACAATCCTTACTGATAACAAATAGTAACTTATAATTATTTCTGGACGAGGAGATCCAGGGTTCATATTACTAGGTGCAGACATAATTTATTTGTTTCATTTGGTGTCCGAAATTTATTTTGGGCCTGATTAATCTTGATTTCCACCAGAAATTAGTTTTATTTTGGGATTAAGTATTACAACTTACCGAATGCGACTTCTTTTCAAGGCTCGAAATCAAACCATTTGATTAAAAATAAATAAGTACTTTATACTTACCACCCTATACAACCTTAATTTGATGATGATCAGACGTAATGTTTTCATCTCATCATGTATATTATATACAGAGTTAATATCGAGTTCATTTCAAACTAGTCCTGGCATTTTACTTTACGACCTATTCTTTCATATGAATTATTTAGCCTTTCAAATAATTCGAATAATATTGGCTTATGAAGGGCACGTAACCTTTTAGAATACCGTATTTTCCAGCATAACATAATAACACTACTATCATTAAGTTATACACTCAAATAAGAAAATGTTCTATCTCAGTTAAAGTTAATGCCTATGAGTCTATGATATCATTTTGTACCTAGAGTTTGAGTTTGTAGAAAAAAATATTCTGACCATATTATGCTGTCTTGTTTTTTTTTGGCTGGGGGAGGGGGGTGTTGGAAAAGTTACTAATAATTTTCCTTAGTTATGGTACATAAACTAAGGTTAAGCCTAACTCATTAATATCAGAAGCTAATTTATTAGGTGAATATTGTCCATGATTATATAAAGAGAAGTTCAACATTTCACCGTTGTTATAGGAATCCAACACACCACCTGCCAGTTCTGTCAACTGACTCATGAACAATAATATGATGCCTGCCATCAAATAAATCAAGACTTAAGATGAATCTAACTCTGATACCATTTTAAAAAAATGAAAATTGGGTCTAAATCAAACCATGCTTTGTCACCCCCGAACTATGGCCTGGACGTAACACGACACTTGATGCCTTCTTTGCATGTGACCGAGCGAACCACATGGCTTGCTGAATCACCATGGGGCATAACATGAGCGGAATATAACGTGAAACATGATGAGCCTTAATAAAACATGAAAAGTCATGATATTGAAGAAAATACTTGTTTAAAACATGAATGCAAATATCATAAATTGAGCCAAAGATGGCTACACGACTCTGAGTATCTGACATAACTGACTGACTAGTCTATGAAACCTCTAACATGAACATAAGTTTGCTAAACATAACTACTGGGACAAGCCCCCCAGCTTACCTTTAATGCATAACTAATAGGAAATAGATAAATGACTAAACCCCGAAGGAGATGCATGGGGCTCACCAACAAATTGATACATGTAGAGTCCTATGAGCAGATGTGTCGTCCTGTAAATCCGTACCTGCATCGTGAAATGCAGGCCCCTGGGCAATAGAAAAGGGGACGTCAGCACATTGAATGTACTAGCATGTAAAGCAACTAAATGAAATAAGCATGGCACATGAAATAACAATAATAAAAGCTGAAACTGAAACAAAAACCTAGTCATGAGCATGAGTATCTGACATGGACATAAATACATATATACGTATATATAACATGAGTAAAAATATTTGTGGGAGTGCATTAGTATAACCGACATGTAACTACCACGTTAACACGTAGCGTCTGATCTCTGCGCGATCAGCTAAGCCATCTTGTACCTTGTCGGGGTACAAGACATGAACATGACATGAATGGATCCAAATCCCTCAATGAGGGAAACATAAAAGAATCGTCCTAACTGGACAGAGTGATCCTTATCCTACAATGGAAAACGCAGTTTCAGGCTATCTGAGCCTTTCGAAAATCTGTGCAACTCCCAAAACATGAACATGAATATAGATGTCATCTGAGCCCATGGTTTTTCATAAACATGACTTGTAAACATGGATTGTAAGTATCATATAACATGAATATAATCACATAATATACCTTGCATGAAAACGTAGGGACATGTAAGATTTCCATGAAAATAACATAATATTTCATAACTTGAATGTAAGAACTCATGGAATGCAAGGGATGGCTTTTTGCATGGATTACAAACAGATTCTCAATAACCAAAATGGAATATCAATAACACAATAACGAACTACGTATAGAAACATAGTATATAGACTTAGGGCTATCATGAACATGTCTAAACCCTGGTTTTGATAAACTCTTGTATAATCATGGAGAAACGTGGCGTAGGGAAGAACAAAGATGTTCCCACACGTGGATAGAAGCCCTACATAGCTAGTAATGCTCCAAAACTTGTATCAATAATCTGAACTTGAAGAAGTATCCCTAAAGCCTTAGTTTTGAATCCTTTAAATGAAAACCATAGGTTAGGAACGATGATTTCCTTATTAGATTACATGAATATATGTTAGAATTGACTTGGAATGATTGGAATAGGCTTACCTTGGTGTTTTGGATTGTTGGAAGAAGAAAACCTTCGTTCTAGGGCTTGGAGAATGTGAAAAGTGGAAAAAGAACTGAACATGATGTATTTATACTTAACTGAGTCGGAAAATTATACGATTAACTTATACGGTCTGTATAAAGTTATACAGTCCGTATAAATTGGCCGTATTTGATAATGATTAAAATTCCAGAAACTGGAATTTCCCAAATGAGTTCCACAAACTGAAAGTACGGTCCGTAGATATATGGGCCGTATAATAATATACGGTCCGCATAAACTGGTTGTATAAATGGAACTTTGTTGAACTGAGACGGATTTATTTCCCACACTTCTTATTTGGTCTTCTAAGTCTCAAATCTTGAACGTAACCTAGTTTAAAGGTACGAGGTGTTACATGCTTCTCTATATATCTGATGTTGGCACCGCATATTATGTTCTTCACGCTCCAATTGATAGTCCTAGGTATGCGGGCAGCGTCAGAGCCACATTGAAGCAATTAGGGGATTCAATGATACCTCCTGCTAATTTTTTTACTTATTATACATGTATATTGTTGAAAAATGAAAAAAGTATCACATTGGTGGTTAATAAGATGGGTGGTCCCCTTATATGGACTTGAGTAATTCTCCCATCAAGAGCTAGCTTTTGGGGTTGAGTTAGGCCCAAGATCCATTCTTTACGTAGTATCAGAGCAGGACCCATCTCACTCGATGTTGGGCTCCCAAATTAAATTCCCCACGCACCAGATGTCCAGCCCTGGGCGTGAGGTGAGGTGAGGTGTTGAAGAATGAAAAAAGTACTTCATTGGTGGTTAATGAGATAAGTGGTTTCTTTATATGAATTTGGGTAATCCTCTCCTCATGAGCTAGCTTTTGGGGTTGAGTTAGGCCCAAAATCCTTTCTTTACATATATTACAAGCCAAAAATAATAAAATGCATGATAAATATAAAGGTTGAATCCTTGATATCGTTTGTGCTATGGGCAATTGAGTTCTTTATTTGATCTGGAACAGTTCTCACCTCATGAGATAGTTTCTGAGGTTGAGTTACATCCAACGTCCATTTTTTTGAACGATTATTCTCTTCTTCCTTAGTGTTGCTTCCTTCTATTATGTTATCATCTAGCTTTGTTACCTCAACAATTTGAAATAGCCTATAAAAGAAAGGTTTTAAAAAAAAAAAAAAAAAAAAAAAAAAAAAAAACATAAATTCACAATACGTATTTGAAATGTACTGGTACATGAGGGGAAGGCGTATTTCCGAAAAAATAGAAGAAATGCAAATTAATGCACGTCAAGATTATTCTATTTAAATAACTTAATAAAACCCATTATTCTCTCCATTAAGTTAGCAACATATGGACTTTAATTTTTTATTTTATTTATTATTTATTTATTTTTTTCTTAACATAGAAATGAATGGACTTTAATTATTGAGTATATACATGTTTTTGTGAGTTGAGCTCCACTTTTTCTGATCATCAATCATGGAAATACCATAATCATATCCATCCGGGGCTTCTAAAAGAATGTATTTCAAATTTATTTATGATTAGTTTCCTAAATTTAAGAGTAATAATTCAGTATGTAACCTAAATTGGTCCTTCCAATTTTTATTTTTATTTTTTCTAAAGAAGAAAAGTAAGGACAAGAGAATTTAGATAGGTAATCTCAACACTGTTCTCTTGTTTTGGTGAGATTTCTTTCTTTATCAACATTGTATATATTTTCACTTCTTATCTGGGTGCATTTAAAGAATAAAAAAGTTATTAGGTTTACAAGATATCAAGTACGGAAACGATACTGAGAGATCTTGGGAATGTCAACTGATGGCTTATTGAGAATGACCAAAAAATATTTTTATATATTAATGAACGGTCGATGTAGTTGGAAGGTAAAACCGCACTCATTATTTTACTTCAAACTAATAAATGCAAGACAATGTAATTAAACATGGAGTGTCACGTCCATCAATGATAGTTCATTGATGTCACTTAAGTTAAATTCCTTCCTGCTTTTCAAATACAACAAAGATAGAGAGGAGCTCAAAAGGTCCCAAAGAACGGAAACAGAACTCCTCATTTTCTCTTAAACAAATACTACTCATCTTGAGCAGGATCTTTTCCTGTTATTTTGTCCTGCCAATAGAAAGACACACGTACGAAAGCCGAGTATTTTGTTATCTAATTTCTTGATTTGATAGAGATATCAAGTGCAATAAATTTTTGCCGCTCTTGAAATGTGTGTTTTCATACTCCTCATTTCCTTCCCTAAATATTTTAATACAGTTTAGTATGGGTTCACCTTATTCCATGGTGTTTACATGAGGTTCCTTTTTAATAAGACACCTAAACTTTGCGAGGGTCCGATGATCCCCCTAAACAATTTTGAATTGAAATTAATACATCCTTTTTCGGCCACACAGCGTAGAGAGTGTATATCACCCTCCTAGGGAGAGTGAGGACCTAAAAAAATGAAAAAAAAAACTGACAGCTATTAAAAAGATTTTTTCTACTTATTTCTCTTTTTATTTTACCTTTTTCCTAATTTCATTTCCTTTTCTTTTTTATTCTTTTATTTCACCCATCTTCTTCATTTTTTTTTTCCGGGCCATTGATGGTGATTTTCTTCTCTTAGCTTGTTTCTTTTAATGGTGGTATGGAATGGTTACGGGGCATAAATGAGCTTTTACTTGTATTTTAGGGGAATTAGAGAGAGGAAGACAGAAGAATATTAAAAAGTGGTCGTCGGCGAAGAGATGGCGAGCGATGGCAGCCAAGGTCGACCATGATGGTTTCGCGCAGTGGAAGAGAGTTTTCAAATTGATTATTAAGCCATAATTGTTTGTATAATTTCGGGAAGAGAGGGATAGACCAAATGCAATGATAATAGCATAAAATGGTGGAGTGATTCTTTTGTTTCCATCAAGCCAAGCACACACCTCCATTGTTGTTTCAGTGAAGCTCACGGTTAGGGGAAGGGGAGAAGGTGGGGTGGATAATTTTTAGATTTTTGTTTGGCGGTGATTTTAATTTTCAGATTTTGATTATTTGGTGGGTTTGATTTTCCAATACTGATTGATGATGGTTTGTAAACTATTTGGTGGTGATATAGTGGAATTGGTGGTTGTTGCAGTGGCGGCGATGATAGTGGCTTCATCGGAGGAGCTTTTACAGAGTTGAGATGAAGAAAAAAGGGAGAAAATAAATAGAAAACGAAAGAAAAGGATTCAAATAGAAAAAACAGAAATAAAAAGTATTTAAAAATTAATTTGACATGTGGCAAGTGACAATTGATGCGTATTGCACACATTTTTTTATAACTAGGATTGACCGAAAAAAGAGGTCTATATACTACTCTAAAGTTATTCAAGGGGGTCATAGGACCCCCGCAAAGTTTAGATGTCTTATTAAAAAATGGTGTCATCTCCAGAAGGGTATTTATGTATTTTCTCAATTAACTTATGGAATCGCTGAATTTCATGATGAACATGCGCACACACATACACACACAACAACTTTAAAAAATAACTCAACTATCAGAAATCATAAATGCATTAAATATTAAACTTTTCACTTCAGAAAGGTAAGCCCATTTGAAGGGCAACCGTGAAATTTCTTCAGGGCCATTCGCACAAAAGTCCTTATTCGATGGTGGTCTTTAATTTTGGTCCCTCGATTTGCTGATCCTTAATTTTTGCCCTTCGGCACTTTAAGTGGCCGAAAATACCCCTGAAATTATGGGTTCGAATCCCAGCAGAGTGTAAAAAAAAATCCCAAGGCAGAACTTAATAGCAAATTAGGCCTATTCGGGCAAAAGTTGGCTATTAAGGCCTAATTTCTGTAGAATCCTAGAAGAGTAAAAAAAAAAAAAAAAAAAAATTTGCTTTATAAGTTCCGCCTTATAAAGCAGAATTTGCCTTAAGGAATAACTAAATTCTGCCTTATAGGACAAAAATTTTGCGAAGGCCTTGACTTGCGATTTTTTTTTTTGTACTGAGCGGGGGTTCGAACCGTAACCTCGAAGTATTTTCGGCCACTTTTTTAAGAAAAGGACAAAAATTAAAGATCAGCAATTTGAGGGACAAAAATTAAAGACCGGCGCCTTTGATGGGAAATCCGCGCAAAAAAAATAATTTGTTCTATCGCCATTGGTTGGGTCATTTGCAGTTTTGTCCCTATTTTGTGTTGGTGTTTAATTTTTCCCTTCAAATGGCCTGGTATTTAATTTTTGCCCTTCAAAATCAAACTTATGCCTAGAGAGATGCATCATTACATCTACAAATTATCCCCGTTCCCTTAAAGAACTTATATCCCGCTAGACATAAGTTCGATTTTAAAGGACCAAAATTAAAGGTCAACCCATTTGAAAGGCAAAATTAAAGGCCAGCCCATTTGAAGGATAAACCGTGCAATTTCTTCAATCGCCACTAGTTTTATTGTCGACCTCAATGAACCAGCAGTTTCTTTTGGCCCAGCTGTTGTGAGCTGGAGTTGGGCTATTCATTGGGTTTATTGGGTTGGGCCTCTCATTGGGGGTGGGTTTGCTGGGCTTGTTTATGAGTTCTTCTACATTTCACAGTCCTATGATCAGTTACCACCAGTTAATAATCTTGATATTTGATCATTATAATTATCCTCTATTTGATTCAAAGTTTGTGGTATTAATATATGTGATGATGGGGTTGGTACTTGGGTTGTTTGGGTTTTTTTGGGGGTACTTAATGTCTTGTTTCTATCTTTCAACTTGACAACTCGTTGGTTCCTAAGTTACTGGTAAATTTATGATATAGGACTCAGTATATTTAACTTTCAATTAATTAAAACATGTGTTAATGGTCTCCTCATACAGAAAATATAGTGTATTTGACTGTTTAAAGAACTATATTACCATCAAATATAGAATAACTGATAGACTATGTAATAGTATAAATATTGTAAATATTCCCTTCCTTATGTATTGTAATCGTGTCCCGTAATTTAGGCTAGTATCATTCTAATTAGGGATACCTACTTTGTATATAATAACTTTGATACATCAATACAAGGCACGGATTGATTTCCTACATGGTATCGACTAGGTTTCCTTCCCAAACCCTAGCCGTCCACTCTCTCTCTTTCTCTTTCAACCCTAACCCTAGCCGTCCCCTTCCTCCTTCCTCTTCTCCCTCCCATGGCTGACAACAAAAATTTCCATTCTGCTTTAACCGTCACGAATGTGAAATCCTTAATCCCAATCACTCTAGACATGGAAACCGGCCATTATCACGAATGGGCAACCCTATTCAAAGTCCTAGCCCGCGTTCACTCCGTACTCGAGCACATCATACCACCCACTGACACCGTCGAACTCACCGCGTATGACGCAACAAAGGCGGCTAACCTTCCGCTCTGGAAACGCCTAGATGCGGTGGTCCTTCAATGGATATACGCCACCGTCTCCCATGATATTCTTACCTCTATTCTCGTGGCGGATGATGTTGCCGAGAAGGCTTGGAATCGAGTTGCTCAACTTTTCCAAGATAACAAACACTCACGGGCGGCGTACCTTGAAACTGAATTCACCACCACAAAAATGGCCGACTTCGGCTCGTTATGGCCTATTACAATAGGCTCAAGTCTCTCACGGATCGCCTTGCCAACGTCGGGTCGCTGTCCGATCAACGTCTGGTCTTGCGACTTCTCGCCGGCTTACCGGAGACGTATGCACACTTTGTCACCACCATTCAACAGAAAGATGTCTTGCCTTCTTTCTCTGAAGTGTGCTCCAGACTCAAGCTTGAAGATGCGGCGCCAAGGAACGTGCCCGCGATTCCAACCCCCGCGCTCTACTTGTTGATAATGACACTCCCTCTCCACCACCTGGCGGTCACAATAATTCCGCTAACCGACGTGATAATAATCGTGGCAGGAATTCTAACCGGAACAAGGGCAAAAATAACAACAACAACGCCAACCGCGGGAAGCAAGGCCGCGGCGACTAGCCGGGATCGCTGGTGGGCGTGGCCGACGGGACAGCCACCGGCAGGGCTACCATCGTCCGCTCGGCCGCCCCAAAGAGCGGGCCACCGCCCCCGCCCGTATCCGACGAGACAGTGGCAGCAGCGACCCGCCACGTCGCGGCCCGGCAGCGGCATTCTTGGCGCGGTCCTCGGCCTCAGCAGGCCTATTCCATGCACGTTCCTCCCAACTCGGGGTACACTCCGACGTACGTGGGAGGCCCATGCATACTCTATCCTTGCATCAACCGGATGACAATTGGTACATGGACACCGGGGCGACTTCTCACATGACTGCCAACTCAGGTACTCTCACGTCTTATTTTAATTTGAGCAATAATTCTGGAATCATTGTTGGTAATGGTAGCACTATTCCAATTCGAGGCTATGGTCATACATCCCTTCCCCCACCTAATGCTCAATTACGTCTCCGAAATGTCTTGCATGCTCCAAAACTCATCAAAAACCTTGTTTCCGTACGTAAATTCACTAAGGATAATAATGTTTCGTCGAGTTTGATCCTCTTGGGTTTTCTCGTGAAGGATTTACCGACGGGGAGCCGCCTAACGAGACGTGAGAGCACCGGGAATTGTATCCTCTCAATGCCACGAATGGTCCACTCCACCATCCACCTTCCTTGCCGCATCACCTAGCTTGTGGCATTCCCGCCCGCCATCCGGAAAAGCTATCCTTAGTTCTCTTCGTAGTAATGCCTTAATTGAATGTAATAGGGCCCGTACTTCTTTTTGCACCTCTTGTCCTTTGGGGAAACATGTTAAATTGCCATTTTCCGATTCGTTGTCGTTTACTACTATGCCGTTTGACATTATTCATAGCGATTTATGGACATCTCCCGTTTTAAGTTCTAATGGGCACCGCTATTATGTTTTCTTTTCTTGATGATTATAGTAATTTTCTTTGGACTTTTCCTATCTCTAACAAGTCCCAAGTGTATTCTATCTTTCTATCTTTTAAGGCATTAATACGGACTCAATTCGAAAGAGACATTAAAAACATTCAATGTGACAATGGGCGGGAATTCGCAAATGGGCAATTTCAATCTTTTTGCGCCTCCAATGGTATAAATTTTCGGTTTTCTTGCCCCCATACATCCCCTCAAAATGGCAAAGCGGAACGAAAATTAAATCCATTAACAACATAGTGCGCACTCTTCTTGTCCACTCCTCCGTCCCCCCTCTTTTTGGCATCATGCTCTCCAAATGGCCACCTACCTCCTCAATATACTTCCCACTAAAGTCCTTAGGCATAAATCACCAACCCAAGTTCTCTATCAACGAACCCCCTCCTATTCTCATCTCCGGTTTTTGGGTGTCTATGCTATCCACTTTTCCCATCTACGACTATTCATAAGTTACAAGCAAGATCCACCCCGTGTGTTTTTTGGGCTATCCGTTGAATCATGAGGATATAAGTGTTATGATTTGTCCACCAACAAAATCATCATCTCACTAACATGTCCTCTTTGACGAAACTCAATTTCCCTTCTCCAAATTGCACTCCCCCTCCCCAACGTCCTATGAATTCTTGGACCATGGCATTTCCCCATATACCTTGCATTTTCTATCTCCACCTGCTCCTCCCGTCGTTCCCTCGGTCCACCCCTCCACCGCTCCCTGCACCAGCCGGACACGGCCCGCCAGCCCCTCCCCCCCACCGCCCCACCCGTGACGCCAGCCAGCCACCCCCCCCCCCCCCCCCCCCCGCCCCCTCCCCCACCGCCCCCCACCCGTGATCGCCTGCCAGCCCTACCACCCACCCGCGGTCATCGCCACAGCCCTCCCGCATGGTTACTAGAGGCCAACGCGGGATTTTCAAACCCAAACAACCTTTCAACTTAAATACTTCCAGCTTCTCTCTCCATCTCTCTCCCGCGAAATCCCGTCAATGCTCTAAATGACCACAATTGGAAAGTCGCCATGGTTGATGAATATAATGCTCTAATTAATAATAAGACGCGGGAGTTGGTTCCACGTCCCCCCGATGTGAATCTTATTCGTTCTATGTGGATTTTTCGTCATAAAAAGAATTCCGATGGTTCTTTTGAGAGGCACAAAGCCCGTCTTGTCCGTGATGGCGGTGTCTCAACAGTTGGAGCGGGATCGCGACGAGACCTTCATCCGTCGTCAAGCCGGCCACTATTCGCACCGTCTCGAGCATTCGCACTTACACACTCTTGGCCCATTCATCACTGGATGTCAAGAATGCTTTCCTACACGGATTTCCTACACTTAATCTTAATGAGACCGTTTATATGCATCGGCCCTATTGGGTTTAAGGACCCACGCATCCCCATCATGTCCGTCTCTTGAAGAAATCGTTGTACGCCTTAAGCAAGCTCCCCGTGCACGGTTCCAACGCTTGCAGACTATGTCTCCACCATTGGTTTTTCACATAGCAGATCCGATCACTCTCTCTTTATTTATTGTCGAGGTTCTGACATTGCTTACATTCTGCTATATGTTGATGATATTATTCTCACAGCTTCCTCTGATGCTCTCCGGAAATCCATCATGTCTCTGCTTAGTGCCGAATTTGCTATGAAGGATTTGGGCCCTCTCGCCTATTTTCTCGGGTATCGTCGTTACCCGACTTCACACGCATGTTTCTCTCTCAGAAAAATTATGCAGCAGACATTATAGAGCGTGCGGGCATGACTGCCTGTAAGCCCAGTCAGACACCGGTCGACACCAAAGCCAAACTTGGTGCCACGGCCGCCCTCCTTGCGATGATCCCACCCAATATCGTAAGTTGGCTTGCCGGCGCAAGACCTTACATTCACACGACCGCACATCTCCTATGCGGTTCAACAAGTATGCCTTCACATGCATGATCCTAAGGTTGCCCATACGCATGCTCTTAAACGCATAGTCCGATACATTCAAGGTACTATCGACTTTGGTCTCCATCCGTACAAGTCCTCCATCGCCTCTCTTGTCTCTTATACCGATGCAGTATTGGGGTGGTTGTCCTGGACACTCGCCGCTCCACATCTGGTTACTGTGTCTTCCTCGGCGATAACCTCCTCTCATGGTCATCCAAACGGCAGCCTACTATGTCTAAATCGAGTGCCGAGGCCGAATACCGTGGCGTCGCTAATGTCGTATCTGAGTCCTGTTGGCTTCGCAACCTTCTCTTCGGAGCTCCGTTGTCCAATTCTGGCCACCTACATTAGTCTATTGTGATAATGTTAGTGCCATATACCTATCGTGTAATCCGCTCAAGACCAACGCACTAAACATATTGAGACGGACATACATTTCGTACGTGAGAAAGTTGCCCGTGGAGAAGTTCGTGTCCTTCACGTCCCGTCCCGCTACCGCATCGCGTATATCTTCACTAAAGGTCTTCCGCGCGTGCTGTTTTGATGATTTCAGTGACGCTCTAAGCGTACGACAACCTCCCGCTTCGATCGCGGGGGTGTGATAGACTATGTAATAGTATAAATATTGTAAATATTCCCTTCCTTATGTATTGTAATCGTGTCCCGTAATTTAGGCTAGTATCATTCTAATTAGGGATACCTACTTTGTATATAATAACTTTGATACATCAATACAAGGCACGGATTGATTTCCTACAATATGGACTAAAATCAAAGTTAACAAATAATTTAGAAACTGAGAGTACTAGTAACCGGAAATTATAAATTGGAATGGAGATAATAATGTTACTAAGGATGGGTTGATTTTCTTACATAGTAGAAACAAGAAAGAATGTAAATGGAAACGCCAAGAAGAATCTTCATTTTGAGAAGTTGATAATAGGAAGTAGAGAAATTATTTAGGAAGAAACTCAACAACTTTATCACATGTCAATAGCCTTGTAATTAAATTGTATTTTACACCGAATCAAAAACCATATTAGTAAAGATGTTTATCGTTGAAATTGTTGTCAATAAAAATTTCTAAGGAAAAACACATAATGCCTTTTGACTTGTTACGTATACTATACAATTTATTTAACGGTTAAAATTAATTGAATCAACAGATTGGCCAAACGTAAGTCGCTTGAATCATGATGAATCCAGAGCAATAGGTGATTGACACCTTACAATGTCAAATTGTTGCATTACAATGTCACGATACAAGTTTATGGCATGTACTCGCTGAGGTCTCTCATAGATGGTACTGAGAAAGTGTTCGGCTCTGATATCATATTTTTCACGATTTAAGTCCATGAACGTATTGTTCGTTGCGACTCACCATACCTCGCGGATTTATCCATTAAACTACAACATTATCGAGTTCAAAAAGGGGTGAATTAATTATACCCTCTTTTATAAAGCTTTCACTTTTCTATCTCATTTTGATGTGAGATTCACCTAAGATATTATGTGTACTCATTCTTTAGAACTTGCCAACCTAGGAATCTGTCGGTCCTTCTCACGCTAAAAGAAATTAATGATGATTTTTCTAATATAAATATCTGATACAGTTGTGTACAAGTTAACTCCAATTGCACATAATTACAAAAGCAAAAGTGGAGAATAGAAAATAATTAGCACACACGCTTTTTTTCTCAAGTGGGACCCAATTTTTGTCAAATAATCCACTGCATTTATCTATTGGTTGTAATTATCCACCTCCTTAGTGATTTTCCCAAAATTCTAGGGACCCGTTTGGCCATAAGAATTATCTACTTTTTTACGGAATATTTTTTACCTTTTTAAAAAATTAGTATTTGGCCATAAAAATTAGTTATATTTGAAAAACAAGAAAAATTTATTTTTAAAGTTTTTCACTTTTTTACAACCAAAACAAGTACATTTTAATAAAAAATATTATTTGCAAAAATTATGACCAAACACAACTCTAACTCCAAAATTTCAAAAAAAGTGGACTTTTTTTTTTTTGGTTTTTATGACCAAACGCCTACTAAAATTGAAAACAATTGGCATCCACTGGATCTCTTTTCTGCTTGTATCTCCAGTATGACCATAAAATTATCTCCCAAATTTAAATTATCTATGTTTAATAAGGACGACAAGAAAGTTCATTGCATTCAATAAATACAGCATGCATAACGCTGACGTGTCGCCTGGTCATCAATTAAAATGATCAAAGACAAATAAAATGGTACAGTGAAACTGAAAACTATGGGCATGTAACTTATAATGCATTATTGTTTCAACCCTCTCTGTTTCTTGTTCTTATCTACAACAATCACATTCAACATCATCAGCACCCAAAAGGTCTGATATTTAGTTAAGTTTCAATCTTTTCTTTGTTTGTCTGAATTTGTATGATGTGTTTTCTTAGTTAAAGATCTTATTTTAGTTCAGTTTTCAATCTTTTTTATGTGTGAATTTGTATATTTTAGTTGTCATTGTTGAAGGTCTGATTTTTAGTTCAGTTTCAATCTTTTCTTTGTTTATCTGAATTTGTATGATGTTTTTTCTTAGTTAAAGATGTGATTTTAGTTCAGTTTCAATCTTTTTGATATGTGAATTTGTATATTTTTGTTGTTATAGTTAAAGGTCTGGTTTTTAGTTCAGTTTCAATCTTTTCTTGTCTGAAACTCTATATTTTTGTCATAATTAAAGGTGTGATTTTTAGTTCAGTTTCAATCTTGATGTCTGGATTACATTTTTTGTCATAATCAGTTGAATTTCAGGGATTTTTGAGTACCCATTGGAAGAAATTTCTTGATTTAGTATAATTTAGTGAAGAGAATGGAGTCCACTTTCAGTCTTTTCTTTTTTTATCTGAATATAGATGTTCTTTTTCTTAGTTAAAGATCTGATTTTTAGTTCAGTTTGAGTGTTTTTGATGTCTGAATTTTTACTATATCTTTTTGTTTATAGTTAAAGGTATGATTTTTAATCCAGTTCCAAACTTTTTGATGTCTAAATTTGTAATATGTTACCATAATTAGTTGAATTTTGGGCTTTTTTAAGTACCCATTGGAAGAAACTTCTTGATTTAGTTGAATTGAGTGAAGAGAATTGAGTTCAGTTTCAGTCTTTTCTTGATGTCTGAATTTGTAGATCATAGCTAAAGGTCTGATTTTTAGCTAAGTTTCAGTCTTTTTATTGATGTCTCAGTTTTTAAATCTTTTTGTTAAAGTTAAAGGTGTGATTTTTAGTTCAGTTCCAAAATTTTGATGTCTAAATTTATATTATGTTACCATAATTAGTGAATTTCAGGGATTTTTGAGTACCCATTGGAAAAAAATTTCTCGATTCAGTAGAATTGGTTGAAGGAACAGATAACTTCTATAATGGAGATGGATTCTGAGAATTATGGGTATTTTTTCATCTTTTTTTTTTTTTTTTTTTTTTTTTAATTCTTTGAATATTTTCATGAGTTTTTGTTGATCTTTCCTTTTTTCTTTTTTTTTTTTTTTCTTTTTTTTCTTTTTCTTTTGTAGGTGCTCACATTACAGAAGGAGATGCAAAATTAAAGCACCATGTTGTGATGAGATATTTGATTGCAGGCATTGTCATAATGACTCGAAGGTAGAAACTTTTTTCATATTCAGTTGAATTTTTTTTATTTTTTTTTCCTTTTATGTGAGAATTAATCATAAGTTTTCCAATTCTTGATCAGAATTCCTTAGAACTTGATCCACTCAAACGCCACGATATTCCTCGCCATGATATAAAAGGGGTTAGTTTTCAATGTTCTCCCTCTTCTATTGTATAAAGATTCTATATTTACGCTTGAGTTTTTAAAATCTATGTTGCTCGAACTCTTCAAAAATATCGCTGAGTGTGTGTCCGATCCTCCAAAATTATATTTGGAGAGTCCGAGCAACACACCTCTCTTTAAGTTTCTTTCCATCATTTTCATTTGGGATTGAAGCGTAGTTGATAGATGGGCGGGTTATATAATGTGAAAATGATCGTGGTGTGATCCAGCAGTGGCGAAACCAGAAATTTCATTACGGGTGTTCAAGATTTAATAGATATGTATAATATATGAAAAGTAATATTTGACCTATATACGCAACATAATTTTCTACATACACAATTCAATTTTCTGGCAAAGGGTGTTGAACTGAGCACCCTTTGGTTTATGTGGCTCCGCCATTGTGTGATGTACTTGATTAAAATTTCTTGTTTGTTACACCTTTTTGTTGACTGATTTAAGTATACTTCTCTGTGTGTCTTTCAGGTCATTTGCTCATTGTGTAATACTGAACAGGATGTGAGTTTTTCCTCAATTTTCAGTGACTCAATTCAAGTGTTTCATATATGTCGAGCTGAGGTAGCATTTACTTTTTTGTCCTTAATTGTGTTTTAGGTTCAACAAACATGTATCCAATGTGGGGTTTGCATGGGGAAGTACTTTTGCTCAAAATGCAACTTCTTTGACGATGACGTAAGACTCGTTATCTACGACGTTGTTGATCGATATTTATACTATGCTTAAACAAGATGATTTTCTTTCTATCTTTAGGTTTCGAAGAATCAGTACCACTGTGATAAATGCGGAATCTGCAGGTTAAAATCTTTCTCATACTGCATATAGTTATCGGTTCTTTAATGTATTTTCCTTAATTACTTCATTCGTAAAAACACAAAGCCCACAACATTTGAGACATAGGCCAGTCAGTGGTCACAAACGGCCAAATGGGGAATGGAGCTAGGGGGCCGCAAGGGGGTTCATTCGAATCTGCTTCACCAGAAAATAACGCTATATCTACAATGTAAATTATATATATATATATATATATGATAGATGTTATATTTTGAAATCCTTTAAGTGAGTTTCCTGGCTGCGCCACTGGTCATGAAATGGACTGAGACCAACCTCCCTTGGGGAAGAGCTTTGTTTTAGTTTGCATGCTAAATCATGTTTCGTTAATGAGTTTGATATGTAAAGCTATGTTGCTCGGACTGTCCAAAAAAGTTGTTGCGCCGTGTCGTATCCTCCAAAAATGAACTACTTTTGAATGATTCAACACGCACCAGGTGTACTTTCTGAAGAATCCGAGCAACATAGTTTATGTCGGTACAATGGGGGATTAGTTATTCTACTATTCAACCCTATCCAAATGTAAATCCTGCCCCAGCTCATCAAAGCGGCCAAACTGTGGTTCACATGAATTGAAGCGTGTCTACACCAGCACCATTTCAGTTGACTTACATCAGTTGGTCAGCACAGGCCATTTTATCTTTCTAGAGTGGAAACATTGTATCTAATATATTATTCTTCGTTTTCCTGCACAAAATATTTGAAATACAGAACGGGTGGCGAGGAGAATTTCTTTCACTGTGACACATGTGGTGAGTGTGATGCTCAACTTGAATAAGAACTTAATTCAACAACAAAAGCTTATATTAGCATTTAATTGATTATAGTAATAGGATATCTGACCCTTTTCCTCCCTTTGTCAGGATGTTGCTATTCAAAGTTGATGAAGGAATCACATATTTGTATAGAAAGAGCGATGCACCACAATTGCCCTGTTTGCTTCGAGGTAAGGCAAACTTTGGAAAATATTTTTTTTTTCAAAAAAAAAAAGAGCATGAAATGGATGTCTCTTGATTCTTTTCACTTGATGCAGTATATTTTCGATACAACAAAAAACGTCACCGTCTTGCCTTGCGGTCACACCATGCATCTGGAATGTGTCATGCAGATGGAACGACATTTCCAGTATGTTTTAACGTGTTAATGTTTTTCTATGATCAGTCAATTCCTTAATATTGATCTCATTTCTATGTTGCTTGGGATCTTCAAAACTATCACTGGTTGTGTGTCGGGTCCTCAAAAAACTATGCATTTTTGGAGAATTCGACACGGGTGTAACAACAGTTTTGGAGGGTCCGAGCAGCATAGATTTTGGTCCCGTTGTGCTCGGTTCCAACAATTTGTGCATGCAGGTATTCTTGTCCTGTTTGCTCGAGATCATACTGTGACATGTCCCGAGTCTGGGAGAAACTGGACCAGGAGGTACATGCTACATACCCCCTCTGTCCCAATTTATGTGAAGGTGTTAGACTAGGCATGGAATGTAAGAATGAAAATTAGACTTTTTGAAACTTGTGGTCCAAAATAATCCATAGATATTTGTGTGGCTATATACTCATTAAGGGTAAAATGAGAAGTTTAAAGTTAAATTGTTATTAAATATAGAAAAAGTGTCTTTTTTGGACGGAATAAAAGGAAAGAGTAACACATAAATTGGGACGGAGGCAATAGTTACTAAGTTGGTAGACTTTTTTTTCCTGATCTTTTTTTCAAACTGACAAGCTTCATCTACTTTCTAATTCTAGGTTGCATCAATACCTATGCCCGAAATGTATCAGAACAAGATGGTAAGAAACCAGTTTGTCCATCCGGTGTAATTTCATATCAGATTTGATCGCCTTATCTTACATTTGAGTACTTTCTTTGAATGTTTTTAGGTCTGGATTCTTTGCAATGACTGTACAGAAACATCTGAGGTTAACTTCCATATTGTAGCACATAAATGTCCTAGTTGCAAATCCTACAATACAAGGCAGACAAGAGGAGGCACCAGTTCTTGCGCTAATATTACCGAAAGGGTCAGATGATGTTCTTAATCGCGACATTAGACCAGATTTTTTAAGTGTTTAAATGTTGAAATCAACACGAACGACTGCAACAATTGGTATGATTTAACTTCGTTTCCCCGACGAGTTTACCGTGGGAAACATCAAAGAGGAAGCTACTTACAGGTTATTACTTGCAACAAGGAGTTGCGGAACATTCGTCACTTATTCTTTCCCGTAATCTTTTTCTGTACTGCTCCATGGAAAGGCAGATTCAGGATTTTAAGTTTGTGGGTTCTGAACGCACAGTCCTTTTCACTTACTAGTTATAGGTGTTAAAGTGGATTCCTTAATGCGAATACAGTGCAAAGCTACTGAGTTATGCCAAACTTGTATTATGCATTATAAATCCGCCCCTGGCTCCATGCAAATGGACTTCTCAATTCGATCTGTACGTCTGTTACGATCTTGAAGTGTTGACTGATGATATTTCCCATCAAATATTACTAGCTTTTTGTTTCTCTGAGGGGAAATACAAGATGAAATTGCAAATGAAGTATGATTAGCTGGTTTAGTGTTTGTATAAAGCTTAAGCAGGAAAGGTAGCAACACAATATGCTTTGATGAGTTGGAAATTTGAAGACAACAGTGTGGATTTTTTTGCTATATTTGTTCTTTGAATCTGGTGTTTCAAACTCACTGGTCCGAATAATCTGGATTGGTGCTGTGTAGGCCCACTTAAGGGAAATCTATCTTTATCAGGAGTTTTTTCATTTCCAAGGCTTGAGCGAGACCTCTGATTAAGAGCGGAGGAATCCCATCTATTCCAGTACACTCTTTGATGTGCTTTGTAAACTCTACTTAAAGAACAAATCTAAATCGTTAATAAAACTTCTGATATGGAGGATCTGCGCAGAGAGTACAACGGGTTCCAGACATTGGATGGTCAGACAAATAAAAGAAAGAAAAAAAAAACAATCTTTCTCATTAAGGCTCTCTAATATTATTTCAATTCTCCCATCAATATTCTGATAAAATTTCAGTACAAATGTTGAAAACATCTTCTTTCTACTTCATCCTTCCACCATTTCTATAAAAATAAAATAGCAGTTTTGAAAGAGCGCAATAGACTAATAGTAACCACCAGAGATTATGGTAGAGCGATGAGTACTTCTCGATCCTCAACCAGAGGTTTCGGATACAAATCCTAATATAGAGTCGCCTTTGATAGAAAGCGCTTTCTCCAAAATGAGATTTCCCAGCGTGGATCTGAATTAGCCGAGTCTCAAAGCAGGTACTAAACATCGACCGAAGAAGAAGAAAAACTAATAGTAGACTTTTGACACTTATTGAAAATTGAGGGGCTCTAGTGCTTGGAGAGTAAAAGATTGATCTGTCTGTTGTTAAGTGGTTGCTGTGGCCTTGCATTACTTTCAGCATACTGAAAAACAACATTCAAATAATAATAATAAAATTATTCTTGTTAGTAGTAATAGATAAATTAAATTCTCTAAATAGATATAACTGAAAAATAACCAGACCTCCTTATCCTACATCATGAATATTCGACTAATCATTTTACTGTCTTATCCTTGTTATCATACATTTTATTACTACTATTTAACTTCACTGCTGGTCAGTTTTTCCAAATTATTAAGTAAATCAAGATGTAAGTTTTAGATAAACTATATAATTACAAACCAAATTAAAAATATTACAAGCAAACATTTTCTGTTCACTTCAAAATATTTGAAAACTACTTTAACAATGTTACTCTCTCTATTTCATTTTGTGTGTCTTAGTTTGATCGAAATACGGAGTTTAAGAAAGTAAAAAGAAAAACTTCAAATCTTGTGATTTTAGATTAAAGACGGATGTAACGTATCAAAATTTTGAATTTTGTGATTTTAAACATCTCATGTGGCATATTTGAACTAAAAAGTAGTACTAAATACAGAAAGTAACTTTTTTTTTTTAAACGAATGCAGCAATAAAATTGTTTTTAACTTTCGTAATTATTATGTAGGATAGGAAAATAAAAAAGTAGAGGGGAACTTACATCAAGGACAGCTTTTCGGAGCAACATCACTTGAAATATTGATACAGTTTGTACCTAAAATAGATAAGGTATAATTAGTTCTAATATAAACTTTAATTAATCTTATGCCATAATCATTTAGTAGCTAGTTAGGAGCTAGATTATTCATGTATCAAATCCAATATAAGTATTGAGTAATATCATGATTATTCAACATACTGCTTTAAATTGGTTGTCCTTATTTGACCTTTTTTGTCATGTTTTCTTTTGAGCCGAGAGTCTTTCGGAAACAGTCTCTCTACCTTTCAAGGTAGGGGTAAGGTCTGTGTGTACTTACCCTCCCCAGACCTCACATTGTGAAATTTCATTGGGTATGTTGTTGTTTTTGTATAAAATTCAACATCTAATACGGTATTGTTTGGTTTGCAATATAGAAACCCGCATAACTAATATACGTATAAGTTATGAGGGAATCTATATATTCTTTTACGCAGGGATAGAAGATGGAATAACTAACCCGACATATCTGATCTCTATATTACTAATATCTGCATAACTCTAACCAGCTACCAAACAACCCTTAATATTATATTTGTCTTGTGTTAATTAAATTAAATTAAATGTGAAATTTTACCTTCTTGTTGACGATCCAAGTGACACCTTCTGTGCAAGGAGGGGTAGTGAGTGAACCCTTGTACTCATAATATCTTTTGCTATGCATATTAGCAATGTAATTTGGATTAATCATTCCCAAGTTCCTCTCTGCACCTTCTTGATCAATCATTGAAAATATGTGTCTCCCCAACTATAATCAAGAATCACAAATTGCATCAAAATCAACAATAGTGAGTGTAGGGAGTCTTGAAGCAATGATAAAATTGTTTGTGTGTGGCTTATACACAGGTTACAGGTTTAAACTGTAAAAATAAACTCAATCACTATTGCTTATGTCAAGGTAGATTGCATATATCAAAATCTTGTAATGCAAGAATTTGTGTAAATCTAAGATGCTTGATACACCAGATTATGCTTGGGTACTGAGGATTCCTATAACCAATCCTACTTATTTGTGATTAAGACACAATTATTGTTATACTATGTAAATCTTTAGATCATTTTTTTTTCTACCGGATGCATGGTTCCTGTTATACTAATTTGGATTCATATGGCGTAAGACACATTAAAAGGAGAAGCGCTCCCAATCAAAAAGTTTTATGTTCCAAAATGAAAAATCTTATTCATTTCACCGGAATTTTTGATGATTATATGATATTTGTGACAATAAATGGAGTTAGCAAAAAAATGCTTACCGTAAAAAGAAATGGATCTGGTAAGCCTAATTTGTAAAGGACAGCATTAACAACTATCTTATTGTTCACCTTCTCCTCAGTGCTTTGGTGAACCATATGCAATTCCAAGGCATACCTATCATTCAAATCATACCAAAAATAAAATAGACAAAGAGTCACAAAGAGATTAAGAACGCGTTTGGATTAGCTCCAAAAAAAAGTGGCTTTTAAGCATAAGTGTTTAAAATCTTTTTTTAAGTCTTTGAAAGTTATTTTATAAATAAGCAGTTACGTGTTTGGATAAAAATCTTTGAAGTTGAAAATAAGTTGTTGAGCGGAAAGATGATAGTTTAGGGTTTTTAGTAGTGAGGGTAATATTGGAATTAGAAAAAAATATAAGGGACAAAAAAGTAAAATCATTAGTTAAACTAAAATGGCTTTTAAGCCAAAAAGAAAAAAGTTGGAGTTCCCCAACTTCTTGTTTTTGGCTTATTTTAAGCACTTTTAAACTTATTTTAAGCACTTTTTTATTTTGCCAAACACAAAAAAAAAAATTAATAATGGCGGTCAAACCAGCTTATAAGCCAATCCAAACGGGCTCTAAATGAATTTTATCTATTACTTCCTTCATTCCATTTTATGCAACACACTTTCTTTATTTAGATTATGGCAAAAAATAATACCACATTTTCATATTAAAAATAATTTAACTTTAAAATTCTCATTTTATCTCAATAAGATGATTTACAGTCACATAAATATTTATGGCTTATTTTGCATCACAAATTTCATAAATCGTTTTTTCTTTGTTAAATGGCGTAGTGCCACTTGCGTAAATGGGACGGAAGGAGTAATTAACAATATAAAATAAGGATGGAGTGATAGTTTACTTATCAAACCCCTTATAGATACATCATCGGTGTAGTTTAACCTGTGGTGCCATTTTGATTGTTATATTTATTAGGTTACGTTGCGAGTCAATGTTATATAGACATAATTACTTTATGAGTGATAGAATTGTGTAAAAAAATTTATTGTATTTTTGGTGCATCGAATTTAAAATCTAAATATGTGTGTTATAGAATTGGTACCTTCTACCATTGATGGTATGTTCAGAAGGAGAATGCCAATGAATTTGTAGAAGGGAGTATTTCGTGCCATTCATCCAAATGGATCCAGCATCCCCATGCCATTGCAACTGCATAT
Source organism: Lycium ferocissimum (assembly GCF_029784015.1). Taxonomy (NCBI): domain Eukaryota; kingdom Viridiplantae; phylum Streptophyta; class Magnoliopsida; order Solanales; family Solanaceae; genus Lycium; species Lycium ferocissimum. Next base: position 72,620,234 of record NC_081346.1, on the reverse strand, counting down.
AGATATGAAAATTTAATTTAATGAAGATATTCTTCATATTATAAGAGGGGGAGGGAGACAAAATTAAGGGGAAAAAAAATAATATGAAAATTCTACCTTCATAGATGCACGTACAATTTATCTTATAGTGATAGAATTATAGGCGGATTCAGAATTTAAATTGTATGAACTCAAGTTCGGAATTCCACCACAACTTATTTTGATTTAATGAATTTGTTCTCATTTATTTGTATGCTTATTTGATGAAATTCTTAACACATCTATAGAGTTAGAGCCAAAAATATGAAGTTCAAATGAACCCATACATATATGATATAACTCTACATTCTCCACTGACAGGAAGCGCAGCCATAATAGAAATTAAAAGTTTTTTCAAAACCCAATAGTTTTGGCTCAAACCCTATACTTGTATTAAAATATTTAGTCAATTAGTCTAAAATATATATCTCGAATTCAATTTTCAAAAAAAAAAAAGGAGTAAGGATTCAAAACTCATAAATTTAGAATCATGAATCCGCCTCCGCCCAATTACAATAATCACAAGTCCTTTTGCAAAGAATTAAAGTTTTATTGAGTGATAGTAGGAAAAAATATTTATATACAAAAGATTCATTTATTTATACAAATATGGTAAGATATATTGAATCTTTTCGTGATATCACTTGTAATTTGTAAAAAAAGAAAGAAATAACAATAAAATTAGTCAATTAAAACCAATGGATTCTACAAACTGTGCATATCTTTTAGGAGTAAAACGTACTGAAATGGCATGGCCTCTATTCTTTATTGTAGAATTACATGGCTTGTAAATTTTCTTGTGATCCAACTTTCTCTGAATTTTGACATTACAACTTGAAATGTCAATTGGAGATTGCATCTTCCCAAAATTGCAAGTTTCCCATTCTTTTTTTAACTCTCCCCATTTACTTGGACCTTTCTTACTCCCTTCTATATAATCAAACTCCACCTCATCATGACACTCTACACATCACAAAACATCAAAAAGGTCAAATTAATGTCAACGGTATCAAGTGATAGAAATGAAAAAAAAAAAAAAAAAAACACAAAAAAAGTAGAACAAACATATAAGAGTATGCATAGGCGAATCCAAGATTTAGAGTCAGTGAGTTTAGAATGAATAAGTGTGTGTGTGTATATATTTGGCATATGTAACACGGTTTGGTAGAAATAGCGTTCATTGACTACTTTTCTGCTCATATCTTAAAAAAATGGCCTTAAAAATAGAAATTGTCCTGGAATTTAAAAATTCATAATTGAAATTTCAAGACAATATTATGGAGCTTCACACTCGTGGAAATTAAAACTCCATGATATTGATGCTATCTTTCAATAACAGAGGGCCAGAAAGTGACTATTTTCGAACTTGAGCCCATAGTTTGAGCCAAAAACAATAGATTCACTTGAACCCACAAAATCTACCCTGTAGAGTAGCAAGAGACGGATATAAAGTATATGATATTAGTTCAGCTGAACTCATTAGCTTTGTTTGACTTTGTATATGAGTTGAGAAATCTACTAAATATGTACATATTGTAAACTGCAAAACCAGTAGCATAATTGGGTTGTGGGTTCAATGACAACTGCAAAATTGCCAAAATTCATTCAAATCCAGAATTTTCCTCTAGTTAGGCTTTGTATATGCCATTACTTACAACCTTTGTGATGACTAATGGATGTTGCATTCAAGAATAAAGGCAAATAGAGAAGTGATCCAAAAATGACCAAAATAGAGTAGTAGCTGTGTTTCCTCATTTTGAGATATGTGGTGAATATGTTAACAAGAAGATTGCTTGAAGTGATTATATTCTTATATTAGTGAATGAAGGGAATGAATAACACATATTTAAAGGAAGCTTAGCAACTACTTCCATAATGATAGGAAAAAATAGATATTGACTGATCCATTATTATGAACAAACAGGCAAAAGCAAAAAAACAAAAAAATCTGTTACACGTGTTTTATTAAATAAAAAAGAATCGTAATCTCTTCATAAACCATTTCCTAATATCTTGGAATCTTTATAGATCTTGTTTTACCTTGATGTAAAATCTAGACAATATCCCCTAGTTGTGCTTGTGGTCTTAATTAGTTTATTGAACTGATTTGCGGGCAATGATTTGGTTAAAATTATGCCAGCCACGTGTTTTCTGTTGTGATATATTCCAAATTGATATTATTTCTTTCAATGTTCTCTAAATAAAAATGAAAAAAAGAAGAAGAAGAAAAAAGATAGAGAATAAGCACATTGAATCAAATTTAGAACTTTGTATAGCATGAAGCTCTCTTTTTATTTTGTACAATGTTTTCTTCTCGAGGTTCGTTGCATCTATAATTAGATAAATGGAAAATAAGTTAATGTTGTTATGAATTCATTGAACTTGTGGATGTCAACAACTCATTCATGAACTATTTTGGATTGGAAATGAATATATTTGTTCCACTCCATTAATATCTTGTAATCTTCAATAAAATTGTACACTATATATACGGTGTTTCTAATTCTACAAGAGACGTCAATAAGATATAGAGTTACACTTTAAAACATTTAAATAAGATGAACTTTGCATTCTCCTCTCTATACTAGTTTGGGTCTCCAATGAAGGTTGTGGTGTATATGTTGAGGAGAAAAGCCCATTAGAGATTGAGTAAGGAATTTGACAAGCTAGCAGTGCAAAAGATGAGGTGAAAGAGGAGAGAAAAAAGAAAAAAGAGGCAATCTATAAGTGGTGGTGATGATTTTCGGATAGTATATCGCAAAAATGATATACTATACTAATAAAGTAAGTAAAATACAATCTTTCTGATTTACTGTTCTAATTTATTTGTCTATCTTTTCATTATCATCACACAAAATCTAAGCTATGAATTTACAACTCGTAACTATTACCTAATAGTGTGGGGATGATGAAAAGATAAACATATAAATTAGAACAAAAACTCACAAAGATTGTATTTTACTTACCTTATTAGTGTTGCCCGCAAGTATTCCATTGTTGCGATATCATTCAATCTTTTCCCATCCAACATCCAACAGGCAACCAAGAATCATAATCACCACTTCTAGATTGCCTTTTTTTTTTCTTTCTTCTCGTTCATCTCATCTTTTGCATTGCTAGCTTGTCCAATTTCTCGCCCAATCTCTAAGGGGATTTTCTCCTCAACATATATACCGCATGTTCATTGGAGACCCAACTTTGTGCGTCGTGGTGGAGGCATTAAAACATTAACCCGCGTTCAAATATTTCTAGATGAGAAATATTTGGTTCTTGATCCTTTTGTAATAATTATAGATTAGATATAAAAAGTACAATGGTCGTTGATCATTCCACCAAAAGTTCTTAGTACAATTTGGTATTACAGATTTTATTATTTGATTAGCTATTGCACTGGGTATCGTTCTCACTTTTCGCGTGTCCTATCTTCAGGAGGATACTTCAAGAGGATACTACGGTGTCACCCTATTCTTTCTTTGTGTTAACTCGTTGCGGCCATCCTCTGATTTTGTACAATCCTGATAATTGGAACTTTATATCCTCGGTTCAGAACCCTAACTGTAATTTTAACTTATATTACAATCTCGAGGCCACAATTTTTTTTGTAACCCTAGATGGGAAGATTCAAAGTAGTGATCACAAAGCACCTGCTCGGATAAGCTATTAAGATCTTCAGGTGCATTATGAAGCTTTACAAGTTGAATTCTCTGACGATACTGGAGTTGGAGTATTGACAGTTATTTTAAAAACTCGTGATGTTGCTTCTTAAGATTTGACATGTTGATTTTTAAGAAAAATGTTGATTTTCAAGGGAAATTTGGAGGAATTACCGGAGGGTTTCAGCACATACAAAATTAAATAGAATTTTGTAATTTTCATTTCTTTTGCTACATTTTTTGGTACAAACATAGTAGAGCTGAAAATTAATCATGGAAATATGTCACTGTTATTTTTTGATGTTCTATCTTTATGAATGCTTTATTAGGTTTCTTCTTAAATGCAATCTTATTTTTCACTTTCACAAGTCGAGATACATAAACATATACCGCATAGAATATTAATATAGCATGGTTTTAAGCTTTTACGATCCATTTAAATATGATTAGCAAGAACTTTACTCAACGTTACTTCTACAATGCAAGTTTTCTAATACATTTTAATTTCAATAATATGAAAGAACTGTTAATATATATGTACCTATAAAAATTGTTGATACATGTATATATGATAAATATTAATAACTTCCAACTTCTATAGAGAACGAAATGAATATTTAGTTTGCTGACATGTAATATAAACCTGAAAGTCAGCTGCACAAGACGTACGATGCCTTGTCTAAAAGGAAAGTAAACTCTGCATTTCTGTTTATTTAGCAAAAACATAAAAACAGTTTATTTTGAAAGGTATTTTTTTTAAAAATACTTTTAGCTAAAAGTAATTTGTATTTGACCAAGAGCCCGTTTGGATTGGCTTATAGCTTAAAAATTTGTTTTAAAATTTGAAAAAAAATAAGTTAGGGTAGTCAACTTATTTTTTTTTTGGCTTATAAGTTGTTTTCGGCCATTTTAGATAAACCGTTAAATGATCATTATTTTTGAGCTTATTTTAAGCGCAAAATGAAAGCCATTAAAACACTCAAAAGTGAAAACGAACATAAGCCAACTTATAAGCCAATCCAAAAACCAATTAATTTAAAAAGTACTTTTTACTTTTTTGGGCTTTTAAAAAGTGTTTCTAAATGTATTTTTTTCAAAAGTACTTTTTATTTTTGGGCAAAAGCTATTTTTTAACTTCTGAAAATCTAATTTTGCTACTCCCCAAAAGTACTTATTTTCTCAAAAGCTTTTTCTCTCAAAAGTTTGGCCAAACACCTCACTTTTTTTTAAAATAAGCATTTATTGAACACTTTTGAGAGAAAAATAAGCTTGGCCATACACGTTATATGTCTATTTGGAAAAATATTTATCCGAAATAGCTCATATTTTTAATATTACAAGAAATGGTCCTTTTATATATTATTATACACTTTTATATTAGGTTTATACATTATCTACAGTAAGTATATAATAATATATAATATTATATATCGTGTATATAAATACTATTGCAAAAAAAAAAAAGTAAATTAAAAACATGGCTACGCGGATATAATAATTATCCCTTGTCTAAATGTGAAGTTATATGTTTTTTTAGGCATTTGTCTTGGATAATTAACTTAAGTTGGGGGGTGAAAAAGCACAAGTTATTAAAGTTCTTTGAAATTTAAACAAGATTTAATAACTGTATGATTATTCTCTTTTGTACACCTAAAGTCACACCGAGTACCACGAAGCAACATTTGAAGAAGAATAAAAAGTAATCAATTTTTTTTTTCCACAGGTGACTCTAAATCTTTATTCTCTTTTATATTTATTTTGATTTTTCTGTTAAAAAAAAAATAATCAAATCTTGATACATAAGTAAGGGTTTTTTAAGCATAATTTATATACAAAATGTTAGTATCAACTATCTTGATTGTGCTAATTAATTTTTTCCACAGGTCACTCTAAATTTTTATTCTGTTTTATATTTATTATGATTTTTTTTTTGGTTCAATAGTTAAATCTTGATACATAACTAGGGTTCTTTTTAAGCATAATTTCGGTACAAAATATTGATTTTAACTTTCTTGATTGTGCTAAATTTAGAAATGTTTATGTGTTAATTTAGAAGGAAATAAATTCAGATCGGTTCACATGGTGTTTTAAGCAAACCCCGTGTTTAAATTTATGGAAATAGCAAAAAAAAAAAAAAAAAAAAAATTAAATTTATTTTGTATTTATTATGTATGTGTTGATGAATTTAGCTTGAAGCTTTAATTTAGGAAATTCAAAGTTCTAATGTTGATTTTTTGGTTCAAAAATCAAATCTTGATACATAACTAATTTTTTTTTAAGCATAATTTTGGTACAAAATGTTAGTATTAACTTTCTTGATTGTGCTAAATTTAGAAATTTAAGTAGAATCTGAAATTTTCATGTGTTAATTTAAAAGGAAATAAATTCAGATCGGTTTACAGGTTGTTTTAAGCAAACCCCATGTTTACAGAAAGAGCTATTTTTTTTTAATAATTTTTTTGTATTTGTTATATATGTGTTTATGAATTTAACTTGAAGCTTTAATTTAGGAAATTCATTTCAAAGTTCAAATGTTGTTTTTTCGGTTCAAAAATCAAATCTTGATATTTTTTGGCATAATTTAGGTACAAAATGTTAGTACTATTAACTTTCTTGATTGTGCTAAATTTAGAAACTTAAGTAGAATCTGAAATTGTCATGTGTCAATTTAAAAGGAAATAAAGTCGGATCGGTTCAAAGGTTGTTTTAAGCAAACCCCATGTTTACAGAAAGAGCTAATTTTTTATTTTTTTTCATATTTGTATTTATTATGTATGTGTTAATGAATTTTAGCTTGTAGCTTTAATTTAGGAAATTCAAAGTTAAAATCTTTGTGGTTTTGTTTATGTAATTATCAAGTTCATTTCTAATAAAAAAGGAGCATTTGAATTCTGGACTAAAATTTTCAAGAATTAAATGGGGAAATAAATTTAAATTTGGCCCATTAAGTTGATTTTACATTTGCTATCTGGAAACACACATCTGAGATTCAAATTATATTTTTCGGTTTGGTCGTTTTCGAAATGTTTAAACTGGTTTGTTTTGTTTAGCTTGGTAAAATGGATTTTAATTTTGTCTTGCTGTTTTGTAAATTCAGAGATTTATATACCTGCAAGGCATAGGCGTCATGGCGAAGATAAAACCACAAGCTCTTTTGCTGCAAAGCAAAAAGAAGAAGGGGCCGAGTCGAATTAGTGTCCCTACGATTATGCTATATGGTTTAGTTATTGCTGTAATGGTGTTTTTCCTGTTTTCTACTTATAGACACTGGTCTCGAAGGTTTGTAAAAATCCTTTCTTTGTACATACTTTTATTGCTGTAGCTATCTTAGATGCTTGTTATAGCTGCCTGCTTGTAGGGTCTAAAATATGTGATTTTTGAGCTGTTTATTGATATGTTGGGTTTTGCTTTGGTTTAGATTCTACATATGAAAAACAAGTTGAAAAAGAGATAAACCTGTATGGGTAGTACAACTACTTTAATTTTTTCTCCATCATAACCGAGAAATCCCTGAGAACCAAAGACACACAGTACGAAATTCGGTGGATTATGGATACAACTTAAAGAAGTAGTGAAACACATCTAGGGAGGAAAAACAAATTTCTCTACTTTTTAACCCAACAACAACAACATACCCAGTAAAGTCCCACAAATGAGAGGGTAGACTGTACGCAGACCTTACTTTTTAACCCATATGATGTAAAAGTAACTCCAACATACATTACACCTAAATGACTCAAAAGAGATATTGTCCTTTTAGTGGGTAGATTGGAGGATGTGCAGAGCAGGGCTCAATTCCAACCGAGACAAATAAAAATTTAATTCCCATATGTCTAAGCCTTGGTTAGAGTTAGCCGAATGTGTATTCTGATCTGATAGTCGAGGTGCACATAAATTGATTCGGCTACCATTGTTGTAAAGATAGAAATAATACTACAACAAAAACTAAGCCTCAACCCGAAGCTAGTTCGATTAGGCTGTCTGAATCCTCAATATCATAATAGTTCTAATCTGGTCCATAATATTTCTGTACTTTATACTAAAGAATTATTTAGTACTAGGAGGTCCGAATTTTCATCAGTCTGTACATTATCTTCACAAAGTAAAAATATAAATAACAATAAAGTAAAATTTTAATACAGAATCAAACTCCTTTTGGATTAGTGATTACTGTTTTATTCTTATATATGGAAATGAACTTGTTGTTTATAAGATCATATGCGCAATAATCGATATACATCATCTCTATACCTGGACAGACAGACTAGTTTTGAATGGATTGAGTAAATGGCCTTGTTATGTAAATTAGTCAGAGTTGATCTTTATCATCCAAAGGTTAACTCTTTACCTGAATCCAAGAATGGGTGGTTCTGAAGAAAAACCTTGCAACTGGTCTAAGTTTCCTAAGCCCCCAATGTTTCCGAACCTAAAACATTTCCTTGATGCCTCTGTTTGCCCATACTCGCTCCTTCTTTCCTGCAGTCTCTTCATTTTCTAAGAACATGTGACGGCTAGCAAAAAATCTAGATCATCTAAGGTTCAAAGTACTATGAAGGGGCATGTTATTAAGAATCTGTAGTGATGCTGTTAGTGATCACATTGATATTGGTTTTATTGATAATGGATAAATCATTCTATGTTCTCTAACAACTCTAGCTTATATTGAACGGTGAAAAATGAATTGTGATAAGTAACATGTGTTGGACAGAACTAAATATGCTTACTTAAACTCATTATGATATTGAATTACTTGAATCTACTCTTTTTGGTGTTGTGATATATGAAATTTGTGGTCGTTATTTGATTGCTAATTGGTGTTTTTCTTCCTTTCATTATTTCTCTTCTTTTTGGTGGATTTAATAAAAAAAGTTGTATATGTAAACATGTGATTCCATGCCATGTACCCTTAAGTTCGAAACTTCTGCTTTATCAAAAAAATAAAAAATAAATAATATTTGAAAGAAGAAGAGATTTTGAAACTTCTGTACTCTTGTGCTGTCAGTCATCCATATTTGAGTCTGATTGAACTTCAGTTGTTCTATGCTATTTTGCATGGGATCTTCTTAAATGTAGTTCTTAATGGTTCATGCTTCAGGAAAAAACAGTTTTATTTTATAAAAGTCCCATTCGATCATTTTTTAAGTACCTTATAACAATAACTAAGTCTCAACCCCAAGCAACTTGGGTCCAGTTATATACATGTTCACTGACCTTATACTTGATAATTTTCTTCTAGGTCAATGATTCCGACACACGGTGACTTGTCAACCACTGAGGTATGAATTACTGCCAATTTCAGTTCTTGCTTGATGATAAATAAACTGTTTTGGCTATTTAGAAAGGTATGGGATTCATTTGTTTGTAGCTTGTGATGGTTTGTGTTGAGATACTTGTTACAGTAGAAATTGCATTTGTCACAGTTAAAAGTTTCAATGAACGGAATTCTTTTCGGGTAGACTTGTTGCTGTGAGAATTTCATAATTCATGACTTGTAGGAGGGATTGGTTTCCCGCCTCATAGGGATGATGGATCTGTAACCCCCCATCATTTTAGATCATCTGGTTTTGAACAAGAATAGGGGATCAGATACAATAACAACATAACCAGTGTGGTTCCACAAGTGGGGTCTGGGGAGGGTGTGGTGTACGCAGACCTTACCCCTACCTTCGTGGGGTAGAGAGGCTGTTTCCGATCGTCTCAAGAAAATCATTTTTCAGCACAGATTTGAGAATATTGAAGAAATAAAAGTATTGACAGCAAAAATAGTAAAGATAACCAAAGTAAACGAAACAACAGGAGTGACAAATTCTTGGTTCTATTCTATTTTATTTGTTTTTTTATTTTTATTTATTTGCTTCATACATATTTCTGTTTGCATGATGCAGGGTGAAAATCCTTTTATTGAGCATAAGAGATCTGATGTTGACGGCCCTAAATATGCTGTGAGTACAGAAACTTTCTTCTTTTGTGTTTATATGGAAGTGGTCGTATGAATGATTTCAATCTCAGTTTTGTTAAAAAGCAAGTGTTTGATACAGCTTCTTATAAAATATCAGAAGTTTGTATAGTTTCAAGTATCCTTTTCTAGTTTCCTTCTTCCTACTTCTAGCACGTGCTCTTCCACAGCTTATGATTAACTTCAATTATTGACGAGTCATCTTTTTTTATGAGGAAATGATCTTTCTCGGACTTTTGTAGATGGAAGCAAATGACAATTTACTACTGTTTCATTTCTTTTTACAAGTTTTATTCTTTTGTTTATTTTGCGTACAATTGGATAATTCACAACCCCAATTGGTTGTTTGGCTTTCCGCTTGATTTATTTTTAACCTTTGTTAAGTCTTTCAAACTTTGACAGTTCATAACCACGTCAAAAGGATTGATAACGGTGGAACTTTACAAGGATGGTTCTCCCGACATTGTTGACGAATTTGTTGCTTTCTGGTGCGTACTTTGTCTATCTTTGGTCTATGTCTATGGCAATGTTCCATAGAAATCATGTGTTGGATTAGTATTCGCGTCACCTTAAGTTTTTTCTTCACTCTGCAGTGGTCGATACTTGGGGGGGTTTTTTTGGGGGGGGGGGGGGTTGGGGTGGGGGGGGGGGGTTGGGGAGTGGGTATGTCTAGAAGCATGCGATGTATATTGATTTTTTGATTCACGCCTATGAAATGATAAAGAGCTTATTTCTTAATTAACTCACCACCCCTCATATGAATCCCAAGATTTCAAACTTTGATCTTCCTGTTGGACTGATGTGGTTAGTTTTTGATCTAAGCTCGTTGAGAAACCTTGGAAGACGCGCTAAAAATACTTGCTTTTAACAACAATTGGTCGCTTCATAAGAGGGCTTCCTCAAAGATTTTTCTTCTTAAGAAGGCATAAGCTGTTCATCTTCTTTGTTATCCGAAAGAGAACCTTTAAGGCTATGACTGGTAATTTCAGTGTCACAGTGATCAATAAATGAATCTAAAACATCACATCATGTAGACGAATAGAACCAGAATCTAGGAAAATGTGCCGTGTGGTGCCATGTCATGCTAATTTGCTAGTGGTTCGTATGGTATAAGTTGACACTTTGAGACTAGTTGGCACTGATACATGTTGCTTTATGTAGTTAATTTGATTTATAGCCTGTTTGGCGAAGCTTCGAAAATTAGCTTATTTTGAAAGAGCTTTTCGAAAAAGTATTTTTGGTGAGAGACAATTTTTTTTTTTTTTGACTAATCAATTTGAAATTCACTTTTGACCAGCAATGAGTGTTTGGTCAAGCTTTTTGAAAGTGCTTCTAAGTGTATTTTTCTCAAAAGTGCTTTAAAAAAAGTGCTTTTCGGGAGAAACTACTTTTTTCAGCTTCTCAAAAACAACTTTTGTTTCTACTCAAAAACACTTGTTCTTCTCTTAAAAGCTTGGCCAAACACCTCTACTTTGAAAAAAAAGAGCACTTTTTGTTAAAAAAATAAAAATAAAACACTTTTGGGCTTGGAGAAGTTCTCTGCTTTTGTGGTTATACGGTAAATGTTGCTCTTATTCAGCTGTTTGCCATTTGCAAAGTTTTAGAAGGAATTCTTGCATTTCTTAGCTACGATTATAAACTCTATAAAATGCATTTGCAGTCAGAAGGGACACTTCAAAGGGATGCATTTTAGTCGTGTAATAAAGCACTTTGTTATCCATGGTAGTAAAATTGATAAACCTGAAGCTACAGAAAATTGGACTTCAAGGGGAAAGCACTACAGTCGACTAGATACGAGGTTTGGCTCATCTTATTTGTCTGTAAATAATAGTCTTGGTATCCATTTGTTTTCATTGATCACTAAGTTATGATTCTCTGTATTCAGCCTGAAGCATGAAGCATTTATGCTTGGTACTTCAAAAACAAAACATGAAGGTGGAGGATTTGATCTCTTTATAACAACTGCACCAATTCCAGATCTGAATGACAAGATCAATGTATTTGGTCGTGTGATAAAGGGAGAAGATATCGTGCAGGTACGAGTTACATTCTCCTTTTCCTATCAGTTGTTGCATAGAGGACGGTGAAGTTAAACAGTTGATATTTCACTGCCTTCCTGTATCACTACAAAAAAAAAAAAAAAAAAAAAAAAGGGAATTTGTAGCTAACAAAATTTTATGACAATCCATCGCTGGATAGGATTAGCGATGGATTTTGTTCTTAAATTTGTCTGTCTCTAATTCTTGTTATTTTAGTAGTGATATCGTTTAGCATTTAGTAGTAATCCAAGTCTGGAACGGTGTGGTTATGGTAGATGCGCCCCTTGAGGAACTGGACCGGCTTATTTTTCATCATCCAGCTCGAGCAAGAAAAAGAATAACCAAATGAAATTAATCCACTAGTATAGCACAGCTATAAGTACAGGGTTGATGCAATGTAAAAATGGAGCTCATAGTGGGGAAAACTCTTAAGTACAGAAAAACTAAATATGCAATTTGAGTTTGGTTGCGTATTTCATTTACAAATTTTGTAGTGAGGTCTCTTTCTTCTATGCTTTTTTGGACGCATTTAATGTTCATGGTTTGTTATGGCCACTCAGGAAATTGAAGAGGTAGATACGGATGACCATTATCGACCCAAAACTCCTGTGCAGATCAACGAAGTGACTCTGAAATATAACACTTGAAGGCTGCAGTGTCCATAACATGAAGTTTTTCTTAACCTCCGTTGGACAAAGTCTGCAGCACAAACGTAGATTTGCGATCTGGGTTAAAAACCATCTTTTGTGATTTTAGATCCTCGGTATTGACATGATGCAGCTTGCCATAGATGCTTCTGGTGTAAATCTGGATGTGGTTTTCCATTTGTATAATTTGTTTTTTTGGTTTCTTCCCAAATTTTCCCCCTAGATAAATGTCTGTTATTTTTATAACATGTTTAGCGGAAAAATATCTTAAGAGTTTATGCTAATGTGCAGAGAACAACATTGAATGAGTTTTAACTTGAGTGCATAAACATTGTTACCACATTTGCTTAACTTTGCTCGAGAAAATTGTTTCTTTTACCTTGAGTGCATAAACAATGTCATATATTTGAGTATTGGGTTTGCCTTTGACAAGTTCTTGATATTTCTACCTACCATTAAGTTGCAGCAGCAAATGTATCCCTTGTAATATTTGTTGTATACTAAATCAACTCCATTTATTTATTTGTTTTTAGTTTAGTGTTCTTTGATATCATTTGGCTAGCTTGTGCTTACCTAAGTCCTCTTCCTGTTTTTGTCAGATGTCAAAGTCCTTTTCTTTTAGTCGTTGTGTTCTTGTCAATTTGTGCGCACCTCGATTAAATCCACAAAATATCTGCTATCTCCACTAGCACATCGATTAAATCCACAAAATACCTGTTATCTCCCACTAGCAGAAGTATCAGATAACTTTGTGCACCAAAGCTTTACCTCCTATTAGCAAATGCATCGGTTCGCCTTGCTTATTAAGGCTTATGTTGATGAGAGCAAGTTATCCGATGTTTTTTCAATAATACTGAGATTTGAATCTTGGTCTGCTATGATTTTCGTCCAAATCTAGATGCACGATAAAATTGGATACGAGACCTACAAGTATACGCTCGTCATTGTAAAAAAGTTATACGTTACTAGCATGTTTTAGGATAGGATCAATTGTTAAAATATAACCAGCATTTGAAATATAGTTGAAATATTATTAGTTTTCAATTACAAAGATCTGTTTTTCCTTTTTCTTCTTCATTTGAAAGCAAGTTCTTTTAGAACTCCATGACACTGACATGAAGTTTTACTTGTGGAATCTCGAATTCCAGGTCACTTTCCTGAAGTTATAAAGATATTCTAGAGTTTTTGTATTTCGAGTTGCTTGATTGTGGTATCTCCAAAGTTAAGGATTTCTGTTTTTTTTTTTCCAGACAATTAAATTTTGAATGACTCTTACGTCTATAAATTCTCAAGACTCCACTTGTGGATTACACTAGGTATGTTGTTGCCTATTTCCTCTCTATTTCTGGGCATTTATCTACGTTACAACATGTAGATATTATAAGTTATCCAATTTGACAACGATTTGTTGAGTGGTCATTTATTTAACTACTACGTCGTCCTGGTTGTCCTCCTACAAGATGGAGTTCTTCTTTTACGTCACATATGAAAAACCAGACAATTCCACTTGACCAAAGGGAAATGAGAATTAACAAAGAAAATAGTAAGAAGAAGAACAAGCCGGGCGGATCTACACCGTAAGTTATATGTTCAGCAGAGTTCAGTGGCTTTAATCCAAACTCTATATTTGTATTAAATTTTTTACATAATATGTACAAATAGTTTATCTCGAACCCAATCGTTATCGTGTCTTATAATGTCATCTCATAAACTTAAAATTATGAATCTGCCTCTAAAACGAGAATTTACAAAAGTAAAGAATATGTCAACATCATATTAATAAATTGAAAACGTTGGTCCTACCAAGAAAAATACTTGTCAAGAGATAAGAACATGTACTAGCTAGAAATAAAAAAAAAAAAACAAAGATTGTCCTAATTCCACGATGACTTGTAAAGGATATATACGACATACTCATTATATAAGAAATCTTCCCAAAATGAGATCATAGAAAATTTGAATCGACTTCACCAATTAATTAACAAAGTTTAATGACTAAACTTGACTCCTAATAATGGTGAACAAATCACGATCTGTGCTGCTGAAAGTAATAGATAGCTAATAAAATATTTAAGGCGGACAACAACTATATCAAAAAAAAAAAATGAAACCAAAAGCTAGCTATGGGATTCTTTAACATTAACTCCGTCTTCTATGCAATTGCATACAATTTTGATTGAATAACAAGTAGGTTATTCCAATTGCTTTTCCTAGGAGAAGAATATCGTTGAGAAGTTGTGATTAAACTTATGCAATTTTTAGACCATGTTCTAGTTATTGGATTCATTTAACATGTACAACACTTGTTTAAATAATAATAAAAATGTGTCCTAAAAAGGGAAACAAGAGAAAACGAGACCAGTTTAGGAGAAAAAAAGGAAGAAAACAAGACATGCATATCAAATCATGTGAATTTTTCATGGTTAACTAACAAACTAGGTAAAAATACATATTAAAATCATATTTAAATAATAAAAATGCAAAAGCATAATACACTTAGTTTTTCTCAACTTACTACCTCCCTATTTTTATACTCCACCTATCCTAGAAAGCATAATATTATTACTTTTTAGAGGGTTAAATAAGTTTTATTTCACTATAATATTTTTAATGAGTTCAAATTGTTTTTAGTTGTAAATGTTTGTGATAAATGGATTTCTACGATTAATGTGACTTCTGAATACGTAATCACTTCAAAAAATAGATGCATCAACTTTTGCACTCTAAAATCTGTCATTCTCTCTAAACAAAAAAACAAAAAGTATCTTGAAAACATATTCTAGAAAAATTCAAAACTAACTCATAAAAGTTTGCATATATTAAAAGGATAAAGGATAAATATGATTACAAGATAGACCTTTTTTGTCCACTTTGACATCATATCACTTATATTTGAAGTGGATTTGTTGGGCTGGTATAGTTCCATGGGACAGGTTTGGTGTAGTTTCATCTAAACCACAAAGTAGGTTACTATCTACTTCTTGTTGCTTTTGTCACAACACTATACAAGTGGTTTCTGTATAACCATATGGTATTCAAAGTTATTGATTCGACTAATCAAGATTCACATCATATCATGTAAAGTCTACTAAAAGGGAAGCATTTTTTACTAGGGATTTCTCGATTCTCCGGACTCGAAAATGAGACCTCTAGTTAAGAGTTGAGGAATCTCATTCATCTCACTTTACATCTTGGTGGTTATATAGTTTTTTTTTTTTTTTTTTCCATTCAGTGTCTGATACCTGCTTTGGATGCCCGACCAGTTGGTTTTCGCGCCGCATAAGACCCCTTAAAAGAGGAAGCGCTTCCTATTTAACTACTACGTCGTCCTGGTTGTCCTCCTATAAGATGGAGTTCTTCTTTTACGTCACATATGAAAAACTAGACAAATCCACTTGACCAAAGGGAAATGAGAATTAACAAAGAAAACAGTAAAAAGAAGAACAAGCAGGGCGGATCTACACCGTAAGTTATACGTTCAATAGCTTTCAAATTCTATATTTGTATTAAAAAATTTACGTATTTGTATTAAAAAATTTACGTAATCTGTATAAATAATTTATCTCAAACCCAATCGTTATCGTATCTTATAATCCAGAACTCATAAACTTAAAATTATGAATCTGCCACCAAAACGATAATTTACAAAAGTAAAGAATATGTCAACATCATATTAATAAATTGAAAAAGTTGGTCCTGCCAAGAAAAATACTCTTCAAGAGATAAGAACATGTACTAGCTAGAAGAAAAAAACCCAAAGATTGTCCTAATTCCACGATTACTGGTAAAAGGATATATACAGATACATATACGACATACTCATTATATAAGAATTCTTATTAAGAAAACTTCCCAAAATGAGATCATAGAAAATTTGAATCGACTTCGCCAATTAATTAACAAAGTTAATTTAATGACTAAACTTGACTCCTAATAATGGTGAACAAGTCACGATGCCAATAAAATATTTAAGGCGGACAACAAATATCAAAAAGAAAAATGAAACCAAAAGCTAGTTATGGGATTCTTTTACATTGGCATGACGTTCATGCTTAAATCATATGATGCCAATTCCAAATGACTAGTAGGTTATTCCAATTGCTTTTGCTAGAAGAAGAATATTGTTAAGAAGTTGTGATTAAATTTATGCAATTTTTAGATCATGTCCTAATGTGGATTCATTTAACATGTTAACACTTGTTTAGTCAAATTCATACAAACAAGGAAGGAGAAAAAGCCCTCTGTCTTTGATACAGGTACACTTCCTACAAGCTTAGAGTCCTAAAAAGGGAAACAAGAGAAAACGAGACCAGTTTTGGGAGAAACAAAGGAAGAAAACAAGACATGCATATCAAATCATGTGAATTTTTCATGGTTAAGCAACAAATTAGGTAAAAATACATATTAAAATCATATTTAAATAATAAAAATGCAAAAACATGATACACTTAGTTTTTCTCAACTTACTACTTCCCTATTCTTATACTCCACCTATCCTAGAAAGCATAATATTATTACTTTTTAGAGGGTTAAATAAGTTTAATTGCACTATAATATTTTTAATAAGTTCAAAAAAAATTTAGTGGTAAATGTTTGTGATAAATGGTTTTCTACGATTTATGTGATTTCTGAATACGTAATCACTTCAGAAAATAGATGCATCAACTTTTGCACTCTAAAATCTGCCATTCTCTCCAAAAAGTATCTTGAAAACTTATTCTAGAAAAAAATCAAAACTAACTCATAAAAGTTTGCATATATTAAAAGGATAAAGGATAAATATGATTACAAGATAGACCTTTTTTGTCCGCTTTGACATCATATCACTTATATTTGTCGTGGATTTGTTGGGCTGGTATAGTTCCATGGGACAGGTTTGGCGTAGTTCCATCTAAACCACAAAGTAGGTTGCTATCTACTTCTTGTTGCTTTTGTCACTACACCATACAATTGGTTTCTGTATAACTATATGGTATTCAAAGTTATTGATTCGATTAATCAAGATTCACATCATATCATGTAAAGTCTATTAAAAGGGAAGCGATTTTTACTAGGGATTTCTCAACTCTCCAGACTCGAACATGAGACCTCTAGTTATGAGATAAGGAATGTCATTCATCTCACCAAACGTCTTGGTGGTTATATAATTTTTTTCTTTTTTTCTTTTTCCATTACCTTCTTTGGATGCCCAACCAGTTCGTTTTGGCGCCGCATAAGACGCCTTAAAAGAGGAAGCACTTCCTATCATGATATGTTTCATTTTAGGAGTACGAATCAGAGCTCTCTGATAAAGGGTGGAGGAATTTCATTCATCCCATCACATCTCTCAGTGACTTTTATAGTTATTACAATTAATGCTAATTTATTCTTGTGATAGAAAGAAATGAAGAAACACAAATATGCACCAAACATCACACTCATTGACTTGATGTTACTCTATTTTCGTATAGGTAACTTCATGGTATGCAATTTTGGTTAAGCACATTCCTTAAGAGCTTAGAGTATCGCCGTATTGTGTAAGTGGAAAACCCATATAACATTGTAATGTATGTGTGTCTAATTCTTGTCACCTAACTATAATTTAATTTGTTTTAGCTTCAAGTTTTATGTTAACTAATGTATCAAAATACAAAGTAATCTTTTTTACATTAATTTTTTTTTTTTTTAAAAAAAAGTAACGTCCAACTGATCTTGAATTTTGAACTCATGACTTTTTTTTCCATCAAAACAACACATGTTGAATTACTGCATCAACGGACTACATAGTTCAAATGTACCCTTAGCATCAAGTATTACCCAACCTGAGAAAAACGTCTCCCAATCCATCTCCTTGGGCAACTTGAACTCGTGATGAACTATAGAAACATTCCAAAAATAAAAAAATAAAAAAAATTATAACATCATGGTCACAATATGTTCTAATTACTCTGTCTCATTTTTAGAGTCTTACTTTCCTTTTTGATCTGTCTCAAAAAGAGTGTCTCTTTTCATATTTAGTAAGTTGACAATTCCAACATCCTACATGACAAGCTTATAACTACATATCTAAAAAACATTTTAGTACATTATACACGTATTTAATTTAGTACTAAAATTCAAAAGTCTCTCTTTATTTTTTAAACTCCGTATCTAATCAAACTAAAACACTTAAAGTGGGACGGAAAGTAATTAATAGCAAACTTTTGATGATATTTTTATTAATTAAATAAAATAAATAAGAAAAAGAAAGAAGAAAAATTATTTTCCAAATTAGCCCCTCCATTTTAAATTATCCCAACTTTCACCACTTTCTCTTACTGCTACTTTTCCATTTTTCCAATATCTCTCTTATATTATCTCTTATTTACATTTCTCTCCCTCTATTTTCTCCGTATGATCGCCGGAAAATACTTTTCCGTCCGATCACCGTTCATTTTCTCCTCTCTCTACAATTCTCTCACTAGATCCACATTTCCAAAAAAATTACAAAAATTAGCACATTTTGAAAAAAAATCAAGTGCTCGTAAATCGTAATTATTGCTAATCTCAACCGAAGGAGGAGATTATGTTATTGTTTTTAATGTTTGATATGCTAATAACTTAGGTTTTTTTTTTTTTTTTTTTTTTGAATAAAATGTTGAATAAAATCATTAAGCGAGGGCAGAAAAAGGTACCGAAATCGGATCCATCATCGGATTTCGGGTCGGGTCACCGGAGCTCCGGTACAAATGTAGTTTTCGTTAACCACTCTTCTAGAAGCACCGCCGGAATAATGACGACGAACGTGACGTCATCAGTGACACCAGCGGTGACGTCATTACAAAAAATCGAGAACCTTCCGATGTTGAAGGACGTGTCAATGTCTGATAGGCAGAGTTTATTCTTAAGGAAAATTCAGGTTTGTTGTTATCAATTTGAATTTAATAATAATAATAATAATACAATGAATTCATTTGTTAGGGAAAAAGAGATAAAAAAGACAAACATTAGTTGAACTTATTGATTGTATACAATGTAATGCTATGAAAATAAGTGAAGTTAACCAAGGAGAGATGTTAAAGATGATATCGATTAATATATTTCGATGTTTGGGCCCGACGTGTTATGAGAATACAGGGTCGGAAAATGTAGAACCTGATGAAGAAGAATCATATCTCGAGCCATCATGGCCACATTTACAATTAGTTTACGAGTTGTTAATGCGGTATATTGTGAGTACGGATACTGATACTAAGGTTGCTAAGAGGTTTATCGATCATTCGTTTGTGTTGAAGTTATTGGATATGTTTGAGAGTGAGGATCAGAGGGAGAGGGAATATTTGAAAATGATACTTCATCGGATATATGGGAAGTTTATGGTGCATAGACCGTTTATAAGGAAGGCGATTAATAATATCTTTTATAGGTTTGTTTATGAGACGGAGAGACATTGTGGGATTGGTGAGTTGTTGGAGATTTTAGGGAGTATTATAAATGGTTTCGCGTTGCCTATGAAAGAGGAACATAAGCTTTTTCTTGTACGAGCTCTTATACCATTGCATAAGCCGAAACCAATCGTAATGTATCATCAACAGTTGTCGTATTGTGTTGTTCAGTTTGTCGAGAAGGATTATAAGTTGGCTGATACGGTTATAAGGGGTTTGTTGAAGTACTGGCCTGTTACTAATTGCCAAAAGGAAGTTTTATTTATTGGGGAAGTTGAAGAAGTGCTGGAAGCCGCGCAAGCTGCTGAATTTCAGCGTTGTATGGTTCCTCTTTTTCGACAGATTGCTCGTTGCCTTAACAGCCCGCATTTCCAGGTTAGGAGAAACTTCAAAGCCATTAATTGCCGCCATTTACCTGATTCCTTGGTTGTTAATTTAGTGAATGCATCTAGTAACTTCTTTATGGCACTTTTTTTTTTTATTTTCTTATTGCTTGGTGGATGTGCTCATGTGCAGAGGATTGGAACTATTTGTTGAATCATACTTTTGTCTGGATTCTCTACTTTTATATACCACTTGTGTACGGATATAAAAAAAGGATTGCTGAGTACATATTTTAGATTGTAAAGTTTGGAAAAACAGAAAATGCCTTGATTGTATTTTCTGTCATTGGTTGGTAAGATACCAGAAGGTGTTTCCTTTCCCTTTCTTTCTCATTTTGTCTTTTAGGTGCAATGTTATTATTGTTATCAGAGGCGAAAGGTGCAAAAAGCAATGAGGTTTGTTGCAGGGTTAAGCGCAAAGCGCTGGCTTGAATAAAGAAAGGCACAAATGAAGGAAATATTAAGAAGATAAAAATGAAACTCAAGAACAATAATTATGACCATAAATAACAAATATATGGACAAATGAATTTAAAAAGTACAATTAAGTGGGAAAAAAATTTAAGTGGATAAACAAATTTTAAAAGTACAATTAAGTGAAATTTTTGTTGTTTAGTGTCACCTCTTTTGAACAACGTCTTTTTGCAATGAAGTGTATGCCTTAGCACCTTAGTGACTACACTAAAGTGCCGACTCAGCGAGGCGAAGCGCTCAGTGTGTTTTGCACCTAGATTTAGGGCTCAGGTGCTCCTAGGTGAGCCTTTGAAACACTGTTTAGGTGTCATTTTCAAAAGATCATCTGCCTATGTGTAAGTATCTTGGTGAAAGAAAATGAATAAGATGGGTTCTTAGATGAAAACCTTTACCTGCCAAAGTTATTAACTTTTCAAATTAGTTGCTATCTCACCCGTAACTATAGTATAAGTTACTTCAATTATGTATTTGTAGACAATTTCTCTATTATGAGTCTTTTTTCAAGTTACTTTCTGCTATTATATGTGGAGCTTATTGCAATTTTTGTTGGTAGGGAGTATCTCTCACTTCTTGTAATATTTTTTTCTCATTATTCTCCAAATGAGGTAGATGGAACTTCTTCCATTACCTTTTCTAGCTCCAAGTAACTATATTCCTTGTTACATCTAGCCTGATCCTCTTAGTTATCCACTATGGTGCATGTAATTGGCAATGCGTGCTAGATAAAGGGGAGAGGAAGGGGGTCATACAACTGACTGTGGAACTGACTGTGGAAGGGGATGGAGTTCTTTTGAAATACTTCATTACCACTTTCAGTTCAATGTCTTTCTTTGTCTATTTTATAGTTATCATAGCTAAGATTAGAGTTCTCACTTAACCATCATTGTCCACGGCAAGTGTACGAGCGGGATGAGTGTATCGGGCTTTTTGTGGCCGATTTGCATTAATTGACTTTTTTGCTCCATTTTTTTTTTTTTGATCAAGGAAAGGTATTTTCATTCATAAACATGGCCAAACTGGCTGTATACATGTGGTATACCAAAAGATAAAGAATCTACAAAATATGATTCTCTACAAACTCCATCCAATCATCTATACAACAAAGAACTTTCTGTTTGTACCAAAAGAAAATAAGGGAGCGGAGGCTACTCAACTAAGAGAAACTTGATTCTACTCCTTCAAAAGCTCTCCTATTCCTCTCTCTCCAGACTACCCACGTTAGAGCAAGTGGAACCATGTTCCAAGCCCTTCGTCTTCTCCTCCTCCTCCCACTCTTCCAACCAATCATCAAATCTTTCACAGTTCTTGCCATTGTCCAAGGAATGTGAAACCACTTAAACATATCCGACCATAATCTCATGGTAATCCCGCAATGTAGGAGAAGTTGGTCCACGTCCTCGCCCGTCTCCTTGCACATGTAACACCAACTGACGCAAACAACCTTCCGCTTTCTAAGATTTTCCGTTGTCAGGATCACCTCTCTAGTGGCTAGCCAAGTGAGAAAACACACCTTCCTTGGCACGCTTGGAACCCTTATTGCATTACAAGGGAAATCAATCTCCTCCCTAACCAAAAATTTCTCATAAAAAGACTTCACAGAGAACACTTCATTGTTTCCCAAGCCCCACCACCAAACATCGGGATCATCCACTGGATTGACTTGCCTATGAGGTAAGTCTATCAACATTTGAAACTCACTCCCTTCCCAATCTTGGAAACCCCTTCTTAAATCTCAAATCCCAAAAAGTCTCTCCACCTTGTGCCCCCCTAATTTGTTGAATAGTCAAGTCTCTTTGGCAAGATATTCTATACAAACTCTGGAAATCATCTTTCAATAATATGTTCCCGCACCGGTTATGTCCCCAAAAGTATATTCTCCTCCCATCTCCGACCTTGAATGAGATATTTTCCACGAAATGATCCCATCCCTTCATGATATTCCTCTACAACCCACAACCAAAATTTATCCTTTTATCCTTCAGATTTTCTTCAGAAAGATTATCCTTCAAAATTTACCTTAGTTATGTATAGAGGACTTCCCATTAGAATTTAGTGAAGCTCCTAAGTTTGAAAGATGCTTTAGTCTCATCAACCCTTATGAATACTTTGATATGTAATGATTATCGCTTCAATCACTTGGCATAAAAAAACCTTGTGCAGAAGAGATGGAAGAAGTACTAATAATTTAGTAGAAGCAAATTCAACTCGTTTTAAAATGGTTAAGACTTCACATTAGCAATTTTCCTCGAGTTGTTTCTTTTACATTGTTTTATACACTCATAACAGAATATCAAAGTCACACACTTGGATGTGATTAGTGGTCCAAAAGTTATATTCTGCCTTGCCATTTTGTTGATGGATAAGTAAGATTTTATTGCGTCAAAGCAGCACTACCTATGCACACTATAAGATTACAAAATTGAAATGCTTGATGAATCTGTCTAATCCTGGAAGGAACTGAGGAATTTGATCAGAATGTTTACATTGTAAACATTTTTCATCCTCACCAAAAAGCTAGAGAAAATACATTTGAATTGAGCCCCGATTTAGAATCTAATATGCTTTCAAAGCATCTTTTTTTTCCCTTTTCCTTTCAAAGCATCTTTCAGTTATATCCTTCAGAAACCACGTAACGCAGTTAGGGATGGTGCTCTAGTCCTTCTTGTACCTTTTTTAGGCCTGTTCTCCAACGTAACAGCAACTCCTCGACAGTTTTTTGGATGACCTGTTTAATACCAAGGATGCAAAAGAATAGATTCCATATCTGGGAAACATTAGGGGCAGTAGATATCATTGGTGTCTTCTGCATCTCTTTTCTCACATGAAGCATCTATTGCACATGTCCATCCCCCTTCACTACAAATTATGCTGGGTCGAAACTCGAAACAGCTTCACAAGTGACTAACCAACGAAAATTTGCTACTTTAACCTTTTTATGGAGCAGGGGTGCAGAACTCCATATCAGGTATCATGGCCAGAAATAGCAAGAAGTTAATGATGTACCCAGGAAGTCAGGAACTTGTGTCCACTATGCGTAAAGGACCATCTCACTGAATCAGGTTCCATAGACAGGCCTTAAAGCCTCTCAAATTCTGAAGCAATTAAGTCTTCCTGTGCAATTCCTTAGTCATTACAGTTTCTGCTGAGAATCACCTTCTATACTTGATTTAGAATACTCAGTTCTACTTTCGCTTCTGTATTTTGTTGCTTCGCGATTTATTCATCAAAACCAAGTTAGATCTCCTATTGAAAGGTCCCATCACCTAGTAGATTATCATAGCCTTATAATTTGACGTATATAATTCCTGTGCCTATCTCAAATTAACTATCTTGGTGTGCATTTGGGTTGTCCAGATAAGTTATCTTACTCCCATAAATAGGAATTTGTAACCACAGTAGTAATACTCTTTTGGTAGTTATTTCATAAAGGAAATGTGAACCACCTTAATGCCAATGAATTCCAATATAAAAAATATTACTTATGTTGTTTTTTAAATGTGAGCATAACAGTTTTCTTAGCTTAATTCAGTCATAAGTAAACTCCTTTTTTGATTAAAATAATGCCCAACTGATAACTGAAGACAGTAATAGGTTGAACTACTTATTTCCTTAACTGTTGCAGTCAAAGCCCTGAAATTGCTTCTTTGCATAATAAGATCTTGGTTACCAGCAAAACAAGAAGTCCATGGAGTTGTTGCTCTTTCAACCAGTGGCGGATTCAATATTTTCACTCAGGGGGTTCGGAAAAACAACAAAAGCTAAACAAAAAAAAAAGAAGTTGCCCTTGGGTATCGAACCTTGGACGTTGGAAAGAATTTTGAACACCCCGAACCACTTGAGCAACCTTTTGGATTTGTTTAGGGTATTCAAAATTTATATATGTACACAAACACAGAAAATCACACTCCCCTAGATCCGCCCCTGCTTTCACCACTTTTTGGTCGGTGCAAATTTTTCATCTACTCGATGTATGTGAAAGTTTGATTCTTTTTGTTGCAGGCCATTATGTTGCTTGATTTTATCAGATATGTGTCTGAGATATGTTAAACCCGCAATATTTTTGGCTACTTAGTTTAAAATGACAAACATAAAAGTTTGGCGAGGAAAGAGGTTGAGGAAAATGAACTATACTGGAGTATTTGTTGAAAAGAGATTGTTGGTAAATGAGATAATAGATCTCTGCTAATTTGTTGCTGCTTTGACGCAGAAAGTAGAAAGGAATAGTCTAGTTGAAACCAATTAGTCTATCTTCTTTCTATTTATTGAATTCTTTGAACTTAGTAAGAGAGGAGAGAGAAATTAATGTCGTCAGTTTGGGGATGACTGTTGGCTTGGCAAAAGAAGGGGAGACTGTGTCATAATGGGTTAATGCAATTTGAGTTTGGGTTAAGCTAGTTTTGGCCAGTGTTGGGAGTTTAGCTACCCATCGATCCAACAACTTCTACTTTTCCATTTTATAGTTTCAGTAAGGTGGTATTTGCCCAAATAGGTGATACTATATAAAAATTTCAATGTAATCTCAATTATGCAAAGCCAAATGATCTTCTTATCCTTTAGATTCTACTCATGATCTCAAGCTGTCTGCATATCTTGATACACTTGTTGCCACTATGAAAGAAAAAAATTGGCGAAACACATTATTCTCTTAGACCTCCCTTTGTTTATTTCTGGCCTTGAGGAAATGAGGGCTTCTTGTTCTGTGAATCTGTCCTATGGATTCTATTCTCTTTAAGTAGATTACTAGCCCAGTTCTAGTTTATTTGACCCTATTTTCTTTTTAGTCTGTTAAGAAGAGATGATCCCTTTCTAAATTTGGAAAAGATGTTATTTTAACTTCCCATTTTAGCCTTAATGATAAGCTTTTATAGCCACACTAATGTTATGGCATATTTAAGACCACTACTCATAAAAATCTTATATCTATACAAATGTTATGGCATGTCTAAAACCATAAGTTTCAAAAATCTTTCTTTTTGTCCTTAAACTCCATGCACATTAAGACTTGGTCACATAAATGAAACTTAGGGAGTAATTTGTTTCTAATTAAGAACTGTATTTGGATTACAGTTTCAAAAAAAAAAAAAAAAAAAAAAAAGAGTTTCTGAATTGAAGACCAGATTCTGGAAAATGGCGTACCACCATCTTCGCTGGTTATATTATTCAATAAACTCTCTCGTACTGGAAAGTTTGGCATTATGAAGTTCAGAAGAGAGAGAGAGATAATAGCCATAGGATTATTAAAGTTAGTGTTTGGAACATGGGGACAACTGTTATTTAAGCCTCAAGGAGATGCAAATTTAGCTAAACTAGAGTATTAAGGCCTTATTATCAGTGCAGAGGTTAATGGTAATGCCTCTCAGACCTTCCCCCCCTCCCTTTTTTTTTTTTCCTCTCTTTTATTTTTTGGTTTTTTGAGTGTGAACCTGAATACCAATTTGCTGAATTTTCTTTATTCTAAATGCCACTGGGGAAGAGAACAAGGTGTAAAACCTCTGTGGACAAGCTGGTATAGCCCAATCACATCTTGGAATGTTATTTAGATTTCTTCTTTTCCGTGGAAGTTGGAACTGCTAATAACAGGTTTGACTTTTCCTTTCTTCATTTAAGCTTCGGGAATCAGCTGTCTTTTCTCCTTGTTTAGTACACCTTCTAGACTTCGAGTACCTGAAAATTTGCATTCGTAGCCCGCAGTGGCTGAGGCCACACATGATAAATAGATGAAAAGCTGGGTAAGTTCGCACTCAAAACTAGTGCAAACAGACTCTGTCTCTGCTATCTCAGCTCCTATTCCTCCTTGTTTCCTTTCGAGGATAGACTTTTTGGGTGTCATTTTTGGTTTAGTGTTATTCATTGGACATGTTACTTGTTTATGGTACTCCGTTGTTCCATTTTATGCAACACTATTTTTTTTAATAAGTCCGTGCCATAACAGAATGACACATTTCTATATTTGGAAACAATTTAAACTTTAGACATTCCAATTTATCCTTAATGACATGCTTTTATAGAGACAGAAATCTTATGGCATGTTTAAACTCCATGCCCAGCCAAACAAACCTCGTATAATCTGGAATGGAGGGGAGTAAATCATTGTAGAATAACAAAAATATCTGATGTTATTTTCTATTTGAAGAACATTAGAAAGAAGTTTTAAATGTCCCCCGGTTATTTCAGTAATTTTTATTCTTGTCTGAGGTGGATCCTCAGGTCTATAAAAAGCCAGTTTGAATATCATTGGGGTGTCTTTGAAGTAAATTTATATTTTTCAGGTTGCAGAACGAGCTTTATTTTTATGGAATAACGAGCACATTGTGGGTCTGATTGCCCAGAATCGGAATGTCATTTTACCAATAATTTTTGAGGCTCTGGAAAAGAATATAAGGAGTCATTGGAATCAGGCTGTCCATGGGCTGACTATAAATGTCCGCAAAATGTTCCTTGAAATGGACGCCGATTTGTTTGAGGATTGCCAGAAACAGTATGCCGAGAAAGCAGCTCGAGCCACTGAGATGGAAAAACAACGAGAGTTAAGATGGCAGAGATTAGAAGCTGCTGCCGGACAAGGAGGGTAAAACCATAAAAACACGTTGATCGTTATTCCTGATCCTTCAAGTGCAGGATTAAACACGCCTACTCAGAGCTGGATACTTGCATCAACCATGCTCTTCTGTTATAGTGGTATTCATTTTACTCCTGTTTTCTTTTTTTGGTTCTTTTTTGTTTTCAATGTGCCGGATCATTGAAGATGATGACAGGCATTGCAGCAGGGTATAATTCAAGTATGTATTTTGATTATCACTAGTCGTGTGCTGCAGCTCAAGAATGGTTTGTGGAAGTATCTTGTTGTAATTTGTTCTGTAATTTTCGTCAGGAGAAATTTTTATTCTTGCAATGAACTCTCTGGAGCACGAAATTACGATATTATACAGTTTTAATTTACAGTAATCAGGACAGGGGAGGGCAAAAGCCAAAGAAAAGAGGACTTCTCCAGGATTTTTATTCTGAGCATTTCTTTTTCCTTCTCTTGAAAGAAGTATTTTTTTGTTTCATTCTTTTTTTGCTGTATAGCTAGTATCGTAAACTTGAATTTGATAGGTGGGAAGTGTTATAAATAGAGAAACTCCTTTATTAATCGCAATATTTGTTTTAAGGTGATCTTCAGAAGATGTAGATGATGATATCTATACATATGAATGTTTTATATGTTTATCGTAGAATGAAGTACTACATGGGTACAAGTTTGCAGAAGCTTGTGTTTTTGGTAAACAATCCTCTAGGCCTGGTCGCTGCGACCCCTTTGTCAGTCTAGCCATCGTCAAGTTTTTTGCACCAAGAAGTCTCACATTGGGGGTAAAGTACTCTCTAGATAATGCGATTTTCATACCTAGGGTTTGAACTCAAGATCCTGATTAAGGATGAATGATTTACTTGCTAATCCACCACAGTTGATTATTGATCATAATCTAATGGTTAATATGTGCATCAATAGTTGCGGACAACTTGCATGAATTGATGATCCTCTGTATGTGATCTTATGTCACCAAATGCTGTTAATTAGGAACCCGTTAATGGTCTGTTCTTTGATTAGAGTTTCAACTCTAATCACATTGATTATATGAATTCTTTGATGCATGTCGATTACTTTGATTCATTTTGTTCTAAATATTAAATAATTTCTCTTAAAGCAAATTAGGAACTATTGAAATTTCAGTTGTCGCTATATAAACGTATTAAAAATTCTCATGATTATGATACTGTTATCGATGGTTTAGTTATCTTGAATCTAGTTATCTTGAATCAAGTACAGTCAAGTCGTGCTTCTAGTTTTCATTCCAATCATCATGTTGATGATAAATTTTCTTGTGCTCAACGTTATTTGGTGTACCTATTGAGCTGGATGAAAAGAAACTTTCACGTCCAATTTTGAAACTACTATATTAGATCGGCTGAAAGTGCGTAAATATGAACATGTCTTTACTTAGAATAACAAGATTCAAGCAACACAAACTGGCATAATGCATAATGTGGGGGTGGGGCAAGGGGAGGAAACAAGATGATACTCCCCTCCCCCAGGCCAATTTATATGACACGTTTTTCATTTTAGCCAGTTAAAAAAAGAATGACACTATTATATATATGTTTAGCAACAATTTGGCTCTAAAATTCTCAATTTACCCTTAATGAAAGATTTCTAGCCACAAGTTTCTTTGGCTTGTTTTAGACCACAAAATTTAAAAGTTTTTTTTTTTCTTTCTTAAACTTCGCGCCTAGTCAAACTCTCGTATAAATTGGGACGAAGGGAATAATTGATATAGCATACTCATGTGATGATTTAGTCTTTCACAACGGTATTAAGTTTCAATATGTCCATGTGTCTCAACTCAAAACAAAGCTGCGAAATTTAAGAATTTGAGATGCATGCCCCCACAAAATAAATCTTTAATTGAGGAAAGATTTGGGCAGATACATCTTTTGGATTTCTTCTATGCACCACAAAGCATTATGTATGCTTATCCTTTGTTTGTTTTTTTTTTTTTTTTTTCTGTGTGACCTCATGCATATTCAAAGTTCAAGTTTGACATTATTATAATGAAAATAAGACAAATTCTTTATGCAATCTGTATGGTATTAAGCAGTTATATAGCAGACAAGGCAACCTTTGGGTACTATACCAAAACTAGTGATGCAAAAAAGGGATATAGATCATAGATTGATAGATCCGAGATTTGAAGTTTATGGGTTCCTGCAACAGTCTAAAGTTAATATTAAAATAATAATTGAGTTTACAATTAAATATTTATAGATATTTGATGATTTTCTTAATATGTATTTATCAGGTCTGGTAAAAGCTACTGATTTCACGTGAACTTATTACCAACCTTCTAGATCAGCCCCTAATCATCAGCTGGTATAAAATTAAATGAAAACTGAAAATTCCATTTTGATGACCTAATATAGAAGCCTCAAGAGGATGAATATATCCACCTAAAGCCAATAGTGGTGTTGCCACAAACTAGCTAGTTTACAATATCCACCAACTTTTGCCAGGTAATTAATTTCTCCATGCAATTTTCCATCTCGTGTACTACTACTACTACTACTACTATATAAGGAGTGTCATTTTCTCAAGTTGCTGCAACCATAGCATACATCATATATACAATATGGCTTTCCAATTGCAACTTATAACCATGCAAGATGAGAATTTACGAAAAGGGCCTTGGCTCGACGAGGAAGACGAGAGATTGGCATATGTTGTCACCATTTTAGGCGAACGTCGTTGGGATGCCTTAGCAAAAGCTTCAGGTAATAATATTTCAAACTGATAGAATGTAATAGTCTAGGCCAATCTCATATCAACAAAACACGCTGGATATATATTAGGTGTATGAAGAAGTAAGCCCCTTAGACCTTAGTGATACACTTTAATTAAAGCCACCATGCGAGCCTAGGCCCAAAGGGACAAATCAATTATAGGTCAGTTTGTTGCATAGCATCAAATCCTTTTATGCGGAGTCTCTACACAAATAGCTGGTCAAATTCACACTTTACTTTTTCTATCCGGTACACATAAATTATACATTGATTATAACTATTATACACATTATACATATGCTACACATCCGCTGACTATTTTTAATTTAAATTGTTGCATGTTGGGTGAACGACTATTTAGATTAACTATTTTTTAACAGTGTTGTAATTTTGGTTCCATGCAGGGTTAAGGAGGAGTGGGAAAAGTTGCAGATTGAGATGGATGAACTACCTTAGACCCAACATTAAACATGGCGATATCACTGAAGATGAAGAACGTCAAATTATTAAACTTCAGAAACAAATGGGGAACAAGTGATTGGTCTTCCTTCTTTTTTATGTTTAAAAAAATGCTGGGCAAATGCTTTACACTAGCAATATAATGTTGCTCTATTTCATTTTGCTTATTAAGTTTAGTGTTTATGACTTAATTTACAGGTGGTCAAAGATTGCTAAACAATTGTCTGGAAGAACTGATAATGAAATAAAGAACTATTGGAGAAGTCATTTGAGAAAGAAAGCACTAATTTATGAACAAGGTCTAAGTCAAAATTTATCCTTAATTTCTCACATTGTTCTCTTCCCTATTCATCATCTCTTAATTTATAAAGAATTTAAGTACATTCATTGACAATATCAAGAATCTTTATATTATCGGTGTAATTTAACCCGTGTTATGACAGATTACTTACCATTTGTTATATGTTATCAATCAATACTTATTATTTTTTTTAGTGATCTAATTGTGTAAATATTTTGTTTCGTGTAACAGAATGTTCTGGAAGCAATACTACAAGTAATAATTCAGAACCAAAATCATCAATTGGAAAAGATGATCATTATTCTTGTGCTGATTCTTTAGCTGCAACAGAGGATTTTAATTATAGCTTTGATGATGATGACTCCTCGAGATTGTTGGATAGAAAGATACCAAGTTGGTCATATGAACAAAGTCAAATGGAACATCACATGTACTTTTGTAGATTAAACCTATGTTCATGTAATTATCCTCAGTCTACTTCTCATGAAGATAATAGTAATATTAGTAGTACATGGGACGGTAGTTCATGTTCTATCTGGGAATAGTAGTAAAGAAAAAAGAAAAAAAAACTTTTTAGTTTTCGAGAGGAAAAAAAGAGTGTGAATTGTGCAGACCGTTGGGTGTGAGAAAAAAGTGTGAATGTACATTCTTCATTTTGAAGGGAAAAAACTTAAGGGACAAAAGAAGCATGTGCCTTTTTTTTTCCAATCTAATTATCCATTGAGAATGATTTCTACACATTTTAATAGTATAAATGCATGAATTTTTACCGTATCAATTAGTAAATTATAACTATGGGTAGCTATCATAATAAGTGGAACTAGTTACCTGAAAAATAAAGCTGACAACTTGCTTCAGATTAAAAAAATGGTATCCACTTAGCCTTTTTTCCTTGGGTCAAAAAAAGTGTTAACTTATCAAATCAAGAAAGAATTAACTTTGTTTTTCCAGATTTGCCCCTATTAAGTGTTATATGATCAAATTCCAATGCTTATTTAATTAGGGGTAATTTAGTCAAATTATCTATTTTTATCTAAGAGTTAGTATTTTCTTAATGGATGTGCAAATGGCTAAGTGGACTATTTTTTTTTTTTATCCGGAAGGAGTAATGACATAGTAAAAACTCTTTATACTAGCAAACTATCAATTTATACAATCAATCTTCTCTATAATGGCAGCATTTGTCCGAGAAATTCATGATTGTTATAGTGAGGTGCTGTTATGTATGTATAATAACATTTGATATTTAGAACTCAGTTAACTATTATAAACAAAAGTACGCAAACACTTATTTTTTTCTATATTTTTTATGTTATAAACGAAAACAATACACTTGTTAATTTTAAAATCTCAATTAATTTGCATATCTCATTAATTAAAAATTAAAAAGACTCATAAATTACTAAATGAATTCATAACTAGTCGTACCATACCGGTAAAGAAATAAAATCTAAGGAGCATTTAAAATTAATTGAGAATTTAAATATTTCATAATTGAGAATTTAAATATTTCAAGTTTGACATAAGAGTCCTACAATTGTAGCTAGGTTGTTTCGTAAATTCTAGTCTTTTAGTAATAATATAACGCTTGAATTGACAGAATTTTTTCCTAACTTTCAGCAAAAGAGGATTCAATAGCTTTTTCTTAAAGCCTGTCTAAGAGCTTAACAGTTGACTGTTGTATCTCACCCCAAGTAGCAGTAGGTTGAGGCTCTTCATCAACACTTTCGTTGCCACCTTCTGCACCCGTTGTCTCTTGAAATTTTATATGTGCATGACATTAATGATGATTACCATAAATATTTTAATATTTTATTCTTATACATAATATATTTCTTACAAAATGTTATTACACAATATTTGAGTATGGCTATTATAGAAAGGTAATTTTACAAAGAGTGTACCGCTATAATGAATGTCACTATTGTTATAGGTAGAATGATATTATAGAGAAGTAAAATATAACATGAAAAATCAGTTCCGGAGAAAATCAGGTTGTTATAGTGAAATGTTGTTATAATGAATGACAATTATAGAGAGATTTGACTGTATAAGTTAAATTCTTATCCATTTTCATTATACTGTTGTCACAAGCTTCTTAGAATTACGAGTTCAAGTCACATATATCGTGAGATTTTTTTATTATACTGATGGGTCACCCTAAGAAATCTACAAATAAACCTTTTTAAAATGTGGTATTATAATCTTGAAAATAATTTAAATTACCTATTGTAGTTGTTGAAACATATAAAAAAATTCTGATGGTATAAAAATTTCTTGAACTTGAATTCATTAACTTAAACTCATTAAAGATGTAGAAAGATAGAATAATGGAAATATGCAAAAGGGCAATTAAAGGGGGAAGTGACAGGTGATTAACGTGCATTTTCCATATTTAGTAGTGATACCCTTGGCACTACAAGTTTGACTGATATATTAAAACTGGAAAAAATAGAAATTAGTACTCCTTTCGTCTCAATTTATTTGACACTTTTCGCTTTTCGAGAATCAAACGAGTTATTTATTTGACAGTAATTTTTTCACATGTCTTTTAAATATTTTAAATTATTAATTATGGTGACTTATAATACTTTTTACATAGTTTCAAAATATATAAATTTTATTTCGAAAATTTTAAAGATTTTTTGTTCAAACATATGGTCAAAATTAAGAAATTTAACTCTCGAAAAATGAAAAGTCTCAAACAATTTGGGACGGAGGGAGTAATTAATAAACCCCAAAAGCCGTTTTGCACTAATTGTTGGCTGTTAATAAGCCTCAATATCATTTGACCTTTCACGTGTTATAGATAATTGGTTGGTTGAGTAACTACGATCATCATTATTATATCGCCAAAAAAAAAAAAAAAAAGGGTGTATAAAATATCACGTGTTCACGTATGGTTCTGGGAAGGGCCGTGTACTCTGAGGGTTTGATGCAAATGACCTATCCTGATGCAACATCAGTGACTAATTTCACAGCTCGATCGCACTCTATAAGTCACACAGAGACAACCTTATCATTGTTAATCCAAGCCTCTTCGTATAGATTCGAATCATTTTTTTTTCCACAGATTTCATTTCAAAGGCGTTGGTCTTTAACTTTTTCCCTTCACTTAAAAAAGTGACCGAAAATATCCCGAGGTTATGTGTTCGAACCTCGCTCTGCTCTTATAAGGCAGAATTAAAATCCTACCTTACTTTGCCTTAATGCTAAAAAAAAAAAAAAAAAAATCTTTTGCCTTAAGCCTTTTTTTTTTTTTTACTATGCTGGAATTCTACAAAAAATTAGGCCTTAAGGTCTAGCTTTAGCCGGAATAGGCCTAATTTTGCAAAGAAACTCTTCCATGCGATTTTTTTTTTTTTTTGACTTATTCGGGATTCGAACCCAGAACCTGGGGATATTTTAGGCAAAGGATAAAAATTAAAGACAAGCAATTTGAAGGACAAAAACTAATGACCACCCTCGAATAAGGCTAATCGTGCAAATTGTCCCGATTCAAATCATATAAGCCCACTAAAAGAGTAAATTGCTTCTTACAGAAAGATTTTCAATTCCTGATACTCGAATCCTAGATTTCTATTTAAGTGTGAAAGGATCTCAACTATCTTACCATGCCCTACGATACTTATTGCATGATCTATTTGTGATCTATGTATTCCTCCCACTAGGGGTGTACATGGACCGGGTTGGTTTGGATTTTTTAAACACCAAACCAAACCAATTGCGTCGGGTTTTTAAATTTATACACCAAACCAAACCAATAAAATTCGGGTTTTTCAACCTCGGGTTTTCTCGGGTTATTCGGTTTTCTCGGGTTTTTCGGGTTTTTTTCGGAATAGTCTTGATACAAAACATATAACTTTTACTTCAAATATTTCTTTAGTCCTAGTAAGGTACAACTATATAATTAAGGTGTTTCTTAAGAAAATAACACAAAATGTGAGAAGAGTAATAATATTGTATTTAAATATTTAACAAAAGCTAATAAAATCGGTTAAAATAAATATTGCTAATTAACAAGCCATAAAGAAAATGACCATAATCTAAAAATATTAAGTCATGCTAAAATAAGTACGACTAATAAGTATTAATTACATGACAGAGAAAAAAAAACTTAAGTTATGTATTTTCACTCTTTAAATCAATTATGCAAAACTAAAGAATAGATATCCAACATTATTGTCATTCCTAATGGTAAATTGAATTTCTTTTGTTAGCATTAGTGTTGAGGTTTTGGTTTGGACTTTATTTGAGTTACTAACATCCATAGGATATAAAACTCATTGACGTTCAAAATTCTAAGTTCAAGCTTAAATAATATGATAATAGATAAAAAAAAAAACTCCGAAAAAAATTAAGAAATATTTATAAATTACATTACAAATAAATTTTTTTATGTATAAAATATTTTAAAAATTAAATACATGTATGTGGATAACTTAATATATATACTATATATGTCTATATATATATATTGGTATATAGGTTTAATATATATACTATATATACATATATACTATATATTTAATATATATACTTTTTTAGTTAATATATATACCAAACCATATACTTATATATAAACCAATATATATGGTTTTTTTTATATACTATATAACACCAAACCATATATATAACCAAACCATATACTATATATACTATATATATATATATACTTAATATATATATCGGATTTTTTTCTCGGTTTGACTCGGTTTATCGGTTTGGTGCGGTTTGTCGGTTTACTTTGTACACCCCTACCTCCCACGATAATATATTCTATTAAAGTATTATTGTTATGACTTAAACTCGTATTCCCTAGAGAGAGGAGGAAAAAAAAAATCCTCTCTTATCGCTTCGAATAAATTAAATAAACTCTCTTATAAGTATATCAATAGAAATAAAAACACTAGTTCACTCCTTCGCAATAATAGGATTAATACAGAGTTACTTCTTAATTAATAATACCTTCTGTTACTTTTAATCTTAATATTTGCACGTTTTATGCTTTAAAAAAATGGAGATCGCAATGCAATTTTTATATCCCTCCATATATAGGTCATCAAGTAGGTTAAAGTACATTCACCGCCAATTAAAATAATGTCATCCCAATGATAAGTATTCAACGTATTTTTGTTAGTCCACATACAGTGAACTTTTAAGAAAAAATGGGATGATAATATAATTTTAACTAAACTTCATTTTAACTCATTGGATAATGATTTAAAATCAAATCCTTCCTATTAAAAAAATTGAACGATCTTTCTTCCATCTCAGCATGTTTAGTAAGCAAGTTAGACAATGTGGATATAAAGTGCAAAAAGCAACTAGATCATGGCATTTGTCATTAACAAATATGGTTATATATTAATTAATTTCTAAAAAACGAAAAAAAAAAAGAATAAATAAGTTGGTTGGATATTGGAGTGTGACAAGCAATTACTTAATTTGAGAAGAACTACATCCTCTATTCAGTTCAATTTGTCTCCTAATTAATTAATCACTTTTAATTATTATATTTTTGGATTATAATATAATAAGTTGAACAGATAGATAGCTGATCAAATTAATTAACAACTTTTGTAAGGGAAAAAGAGTATTTGTATCACTAGCTAAGTTGCTTAGAAGATTATTAAAATGGTTATGGAGATTTCCATATCTGGTAATGACATTGTTTTCTCATAGCTAAGATTTACTTCCATTTAGGAGCCATGCATCTTACTACCAGTTGGAGTAAACATGTAAAAAATTACGCGTATTTATACCAAATCAATGAATATATAACACACCATCAAGGTTGGTGGAGGGATATATAGTAAGTACCTCTCCATTCTTAATTAGAGGGTGTAGGTTCGAGTATTGAAAATGAATGAACATTTGACATTCCAAAGTGGGACTTCTCGGCGCGAATACAGATTAAGTATCCCTTCATCCTTAACTAGCGGTCTCGGGTTGGAGTCTTGGGAATGAAATCGTCTTTGGTAACGAACGCTTTATTCTGCAAAGTGCATGAGACTTCCCGACACGAATCTAGATTAATAGCTGGGTTCCAAAGAGGGTATTGAAAATTGTGTGAAAAATAATATATAAATATATACACACACATGCTGATTAATAAGCCATAAATAGTATGTATTCTTGCATCAATTCATCACTTAACCATGATGAAATAGTATATATAATTGGTATATAAACGTATCTTTTGGGTACAATTATATTGCTCGGACTCTTTTAAAATGCCGTTAGATTTATGCAATGTCATTTTTGGAGGAGTAACATAGGTATACTATAGCCCACCACCACCACCTCAATTGGGTGAAGTCCTTACTCAATAGACAGATTAGATCGATGTTAATGGAGTATGACCAACTAGAGACGAACTATATATCCATTTTTAAGTTCACATTGTCTCATACTAAGCACTTTTCTATACAATATCACATATTTGATGTCCAAAAGCAAAACTAAATCACAAACTAGCTCTGCCTCAAATGATTATTAAAGTGAAAATGGAGATGG
Source organism: Lycium ferocissimum (assembly GCF_029784015.1). Taxonomy (NCBI): domain Eukaryota; kingdom Viridiplantae; phylum Streptophyta; class Magnoliopsida; order Solanales; family Solanaceae; genus Lycium; species Lycium ferocissimum. Next base: position 72,583,067 of record NC_081346.1, on the reverse strand, counting down.
ATCTCCATATCTTGTGACATGACAAGGTTATGGAGAGCTAAGCTTTAAATTATAATTTAAAATTCATCTTAAGCAACGTTTAATTAATGCAACTATGCAATACTTATCTTGATAAATAATTAATACTAGTATGTTGAATCCAGCCAATTATGAACAAACAATTATAACCTTCCACATCCTAAATATATAGCACATAATTTGAGTGATGAAATGTCCGTTTATCATATTATACACACGTCCAAATGGAGTAGTTTTTTGTCATGTTTTAAAACCTCGGATTACATCCACTTCAAGCATATTTGAAGTTTTGTATTGGAAAGGTTTAGTAATTAATGATAATGGATTCATTCGAAATTAGTATTATATGAATCGTTCGACTTGACAGGTGAAAATGACAGAGTAATGAGTTTGTTGCTGGAAACTAAGAACATTTTATTGAAATGACAGGTAATTAGTGAAATTCTGCGTGTTGTATGCCATTCAAATCCTTCTGAAAGTAAGTTAAAGGCAAAATAGGGAGGAGAAAACTGGGGGTGGGCATGGTATGATATTAGAAATTTCGATACGGTAATTTCAGTTTTTGATTTTTAAAAAATATTATATCATTACTATACCAAATTAATTTAGTATTTTGAAGTTCGGTTTCATTATTTTACGGTACGGTAAATCGGTAATCATAATTTGTTCGATTTCGACTTATATATACTTATATAATAGAGAATTATGACTTCGGCTATTACGAAGCGTCTCAATAATATCGTACTAACACCTTACACATGTAATATAAAAATATTCAAAAGAAAGCACAAGCAATCCCCTTCGTAAATCAATAAGCAAAAAGGGCATTTCAATCAAGTTTAATTAGTCAAAATTTCAACATCTAGATTAAATAGTTTTTAGCATTTTAATACTAATATATATGAATTGTATATGTAACTATATACTTCGGTATATTATTTATAAATACCAATAACCAAATACCGTATCGAATACCAAACTTTTTAAAAATGCATACCAAATACCATAATACCAAAACCATGGTGTAAAAAAATTCGATTTCAATATGATAATCGGTGTACACCATACGATGCCCAAGCCTCAGCATCCCAAAATATGATGTTTTCCCCGTACAAAATACTCCCTCAATCTCAAATTTGTTGTCTAGCTTTCTAAAAAGAGAAAGAGTTGTCTCAAATTATTTGTCATATTAGAAATGCAAGACAAACTTCATTATTCTTTTTGCATTATATCCTTAGTTGTATACGTCATTGTTTCTGCAGACTTCAAACATTAATTATGGAGAGATGACACGAGATAAAGTAAATATTAATTAAATGCAGAGAGATTATGGGTGTGTTTAGTATGCTGGAAAATATTTTCCTATTTTCTCTTATTTGGTTGCACTAAATATCTTGGAAAATGTTTTCCTGAAAATTTTGAGGGAAAATATTTTTCGAATAAAAAAAACACACCAATGCATTCTCAACCTACCCCTGCACGCAGATAGGGATGCTCCTCCCTTAACCAGAGGGTCCTACGCGGGGCATACCGATATAGTCGGGCTCCAATGCGGGAACCGAAGGAACAAAAAAAAAAAAAAAAGTACCCCTGCACTATCCACCCGCCCCACCTACCTACCTACCCCACCCACCCCCACACCAACCCCCTACTTGTTCCACCCCCACACCGCCTACTTCTTCCTACTCCACCGTACCCCCTGCTTATCCCCCACCTACCTGACCCCCTTCTTAACCCACCACCCCCCGCCTGACCCCCTGCCCACCCTCACCCAACCCTTTACCCATCCCCCCCGGCCTACCCACCCCTACCTAGCCCACCGTCAGAAGTTACATCCGGAATTTAAAAATCTCATAATGTTTTTCTCTAAATATATGCAAATGTTCTTAAAATAACATTTTTCAACTTGCGTAACAAACACAAAAAAATCACTTATTTTTTGAGAAAATATTTTCTTGAAAAACATTTTCTGCTGAAAATATTTTTTGTCATACCAAACACACCCTATATCATAACACATAAATAAGAGTAAAATAGTCAAAACTCCTCTTAATTAATATTTTCTTAAAGAACGTGTAAAAATATACACGCTTGAGACGGAGGGAGTAAGCAGGACCAAAATCCTGCACAAGTTTGAAAGTGTGTGTGCCCTGTAACTGTGGCTACGTAACTTAAATGACCCAAAAAGTATCCAAAGGTACCAAAATAATCCAATAAAAAAAAGTGACCGAACTAACCTTTGCGCACTAAATTAGTGCGCAATAGGACCAAACTGCAATTTTGCAGTTAAGTCCTATTGCGCACTAATTTAGTGCGCAATATGGGTTTAATAAAAACCCTACCAGCTTCATTTTTCCAAGTTACTCTTCTTCACCTCCTCCATTTTCACTCTTTCAACATACTTTAGCGCCCCCCCACCACCCCCTCCCCCCCAAATTATGTCTCAAAACTCTGAAACGTCAAATTTTGTTATAGAACT
>NC_081346.1:72561894-72580470 GCF_029784015.1 Lycium ferocissimum | reverse complement strand
AAATATTCAGATGGTATATTTATAGGAAATGCCCCGAAATTTCGACGTTTTCCTTAAGATTCAAACCCTTAATATTAATGAGAGTTTTGGAAACATGACCAAAAAAATTTTGACGAGTTTCAACGTGAATTTGAAGTGAAAAGGGAGGGGAAAGAGGTATGTAAGGTTTCCCCTTCTTTTATGGCAGTCTTAGACGTATGTCACTACGAGCCTGGGACCAATCCTTTTCTCGGAATCCAAGGTTGAAATTCGCTACTATCCATTCAAGAGGAATTGAACTAAATCGCGCCAATTGTCGGAAAAGTCCCTGTACGTCTAGAACTTACACAAATAGGACCCGATTACTCTAAGATCCTCATAAGTGACGCCATGAATTATAATATACGTAAATTTGGTACGCCGCCTCAATTGGCCCGAGGTGGACCCCTTTGTTCCCGGATTTTCTTTATTGTTTTATTTGACTTATTGGAAGTAGAAGCTAAAGGAAACCTTTGGGTTATTGTCTCGACTAATAAGAGATAGTTGCTTTAACTAGTCCATCGATTCCAAGGCTTGTTTTTCTTTCTAAAATTTATAAATGTTTTCTAAAATATTTATTTTTCTCCAAATTAAAGTTGTACACTTTTTGAAAGTCCTTAAAACTAAAATGACGACTATGATTCTATGATGGAAATAATTATCTTTGAAGGTGAGGAAATGTCTATGACCCTACATAACATGACACGATATGATATGATATGCTATATGTATATATATGGGGATATGGAAGGGATACCCGGAATCGTGGAAGGGAACTATGTTTCATTGCCACAATGTCACTTTGGCTTATCATCATCGGACGCGGATGCCCGGACGCGGGATATACGGGCGAGCCGATATATTCGGTGCTAAGTATAAGGGGCGAAATGACGTTGTTCGGTTATGCTATGCCATGATATACTATGATACGCTATGCTATGCCATGATATACTATGATACGCTATGCTATGCCATGATATACTATGACACGCCATGCTATGGTATGATATGATCTCCCATGATATAGTACGACACGATATTATATGATAAGGTATGTCATACTACGCTCTCTATTTTCTATGTCTATGATAAGAGATATCCTCCTAAGATAAGCACGCATAGTACCGCTTTAAAGGCCATCCTATGTACAAAAGTTGTTTTCTTACTTCATTGTATATCTCTGAACCTATGACTCGGTGATTCTTACTTATGATTATACTTGCGTTGTTTACCTTCACGCCTTACATACTTGGTACACTATTTGTCTTGACGTCCCTTTCAGGGACGCTCGTTCGTGTCATAAGCGCGAGTCGGCCAGCAGGTAGACGGACACAGTTTCTGGAGTTCTATCAAGAAGGATAGCACGGCTTCCGATGTTCCGAACCCTGATTTTTGGTACTACTCTTGTATATGTATTCGGGCACGATAGTACTAAGCCTCTTCCTATGTATATGTATACTATGTTAGAGGCTCGTAGACTATGCACAGTAGATGTTTTGTGTTCCGATTGTCCTTGTCGTATAATGTATTGTCAAAGTTGGGTAATGTCTATGTATATTATTATACTGCAATGTATATGTCGAAAAAAAAAATGGTGCGATTCATATGGCCCACTTAGTAATAAAAGTAATATAGCGTACAAGGGGTGCTCGGTACAAGTATCGGTACTGTCACGCCCGAGTTGGGTCGTGACAATTTCTTTGTGAGTGTGAGTGTTTTCTCCTTTGTCTTCCGTCCATTCGTGTGTGTACATATATGTTGGGACATTCTTTGGTCTTTGTGTGGGCATTAGAATTTGTTAAGTGACTAGTTCCCGAGTCTGATTCGTGTGAACTATATGGTTTTGTGATAACTAGATGTCATAAATTGAAGCCTCTTGGTTAGTTGTAACGAGTCCTTGTTTGGTTTTATCTTTATTGGGGGGAGAGTCATTGTGATACATTGGATATGTCGGAAGTTAATTGCCACAACCACCGAGGGACAAAATTTTTACTTTATGATATCGAGACATTTGTAGATTGAGGTTAGTTGACTTGCTTCGAGGACAAGCAAAGACTTTAAGTTGGGGGTATTGATGTGCGGATTTTGGCACATCTAATGCTTTTAACTCTAAGTTTTACTTGTTTTTTTTTGACAAGTTCGTGGTAGTTTGATGTGTTTTATGTGTTGTGCGGAGGTGTTTTGAAGTTAGAATGATAGGAAAGCGAAAAAACGAGGAAAATAGGCAATACTCTCGATAAGCATAAGGACGACGGTCACACATGCCGACGTAAGCCCATCAAATCGTCAAAAAGTTCCTGCGAAGTAACAAAAACATCAAAGCAAACATAGATTGTCGACTTGCACCGTCGACATGATCGACGGTCCGTCGAAGTGCTTCGACGGTGGACTTCCCACAGGATGATAAAAGGGTACTCAGATCCTCGAGTTGGTCGTCGAGCATGTCGATGGCCGTCGAAGTGCTAAGACGACCCGTCGAAGTGCTGGCCGAGATAGATCAGGACTGCGATTGATTTTTCCGAGTTTTAACTTGTATAAATACTTGTTTAGCTTTTATTTTTTAGACATCTGGAGTTTTAGACTTGTAGTAATTACTTTCGAGTTATTCTTGCCTTTTGAAGACTTCCAGACCATTACATTCATTACTTTCAAGTTTTATTCATAAGTTCAATACAATAATTCAATTATGCAATCTTCAATCTTTTATTGTTTTCTTGTTGCCATGAGTAGCTAAACATCTTTACTAAGGTTGTGAACCCAAGGATGGGTGTTTCGTGATTGGGGATCGTGAAAGATATACGCATAATGGATTGTTAGGGTTTATTTGTTCTTCGTATTCATCATATAGTTAGTGGTTGCAAACATTAGCTCACGCCATAAACTTTAATCTATTTGGAAAAATAGCTAGGGTTAGGTAATAACAAATAACAAGAACTCAGGGCTTTAAACCTTGTTTAATAAATTTACTTAGGAATAAGAGGAATTTACTTGGCATAATTAACCATTCTTCATGCATACTTTCTTATCTTTGGAAAAAGCATAGAAAGAAATAATCTTTTCTTATTGGAAAATAGTTTAGATTCGTATAGAGGTTAAGTGCATTCACACAAATAGTCCATTAGAAGTATATCAAGATCGAAACCCATGATCATACACTTTATCTGACGGGGACACAACCTTGGTTCTTTTTACCCATATATTTACAACTTTAAATTTCCAATCACCTTAAATTAGTCCATAAACCAAATCAATCATAAAACCCTTTTCTGGAATACACCAGGACCACAAGATTAGTATAATACTTGTTTAGGAAACTTTTCACACCATATTCTATGTGGGATTCGACCCCAACCTTGTTGGGTTACTATATTTGACAACGTCCGCGTTATACCATTAATAGGTGTAATTTGAGCGTATCACTCGTATACGACCCGCTAGAAATAATCATACTGAAACTGAAAACAATATGGCACTCTGTAAAAGCATGCTATGAACTCATCATGTCATACATCAAAGAGAACTTTTGTCTCTGAGAAGCCACAGCTAACCAAAACATAACAAATATGCAAGCTGACAAGGCTGCCACTATACATGGGCACATCCAAGACGAACTACATCGATATAGCTGACCAAATAGTATATACACAACCCACATATGTCTACAGACCTCTAAGAGTATAACCAAGTCTATGTCAAAAGGATCGGTACCAAAACAACTCAAGCTTCGAAACAATGGAGCTCTCCAGGCGGCTGGGCAGAAGTCCTAAGCCGGATGGTCACTAAACTGAGTGTCTGTACCTGCGGGCATGAAACACAGCCCCGAAAGAAAGGGGGTCAGTACGAATAGTGTACTGAGTATGTAAGGCATGAAATTGACATATACATAAAATCCTGGAAAACATTTGAGACATGTCAATGAATGGGCAAAATAAATGCATCAATATTGCTATATCAAAGAAACACATATATCCATAGAAATATCACAACAAAGGCACACAGCAACTATGCCATATATATACACCCATAGGCCACAATTGTGCCATACATATACACATCACAACAAAGGCCACAGCGCACCCCCCCATCAACTGTGCCATATATACACATCACAACAAAGGCCACAACACACCCCCTGTTAACTTTTCCATATATATACACATCACAACAAAGGCCACAACACGCCCCCTATCAACTGTGCCATATATATACACATCACAACAAGGGCCACAACATCACCCCCTGTCAACTGGGCCTTGTAATACACAAGGAAGGTCACATCACCCCCATCAATCGTGCCTTATATATACATGAAGAATGAAAATGAGTGCGATTGCATAATCAAAATGAAATAATAGATCTCTCGTAATGTCACAAAATAGCCATATACATATATTATACTCATGGCATGCATAGGAGTTCAAATGAAAACTATCGCTCTATCCCACCTTGGAGGAACAATTGATAAGGTGATATCAACAACAATGAAATAAATCGAGAAAATCATGAAATAGCTTAACATTTTCACATCATCGTTGAAATCATATTTGAGACCTTTAAGCATAAAATCATCCTTAATGTAATCCTCATAAAAATTCTCATTTTTAACATCATAAGAAGCTTTAAGAGTCATAAACTTTTAGCTTTTGAAATCAAGGAGGTTATAGAAACACTTATGGACTCATACCATAGGAATCATGCCTTTGAAAGAAAGGGACGAGCCTTAACATACCTATTCGACTTTCTACTAGTTACGTTTATCCGCCCGAGATTGTAAATCTACATTCGAAAGCAATTACACTAACGTTAGACTCATCACCGTACACTTTTCCTAAGTTTTCAAATTAAGCTATTTTATATCTATAGAAATCGCAAAGCATCTCCCCTGTTTATATGCCAGCCCGAAATCTCAATTCAGGAACCAACAACAACAACAACCATACCAACATCAATAATATCATTTCCAACACCAATATGTACCATAAAACAACCCACACGCTGTTTTTCAACTTCCATAACTAACCAACTTACTACACAATTATTTAACGACTTTGTCTCCGAGAATAAGCTTTAAATAATACCCAAAGAGAAAGATTCATACTTTTTTTCTTGTTAAGACAGCAATATCCTCAATATCCACGCTAAAATCCACCGCAAAACAATACTAGAATCACAACCATGCGTTATCCGGACCTAAACTATTATTCCGTCACTTGAAAATTGCTCACTTTTTGGTACTCTCACTCTCCCTACTGATTTTTGGAAATTTGTAGGCTAAAATCTGGTGAAAAGGGGGGTTTTTACCCCTTATATAAGGGTCAAATTCGGGTCGGTCACTGTGAATTTCGTAGCAAGTCGGTACCGTAGCAAGTCGATTCTTTGTACCATGCGTTTCTGCTTTGTCAGCCGAGCTTGTAATGTCCATAATTTTCTATTCTGATGTCCTATCGATAAGTGATTTGTTGCGTTAGAAACTAGACTCGACGAACTTCATTTTAGGCTTTGGTTTCACTTCAAAACACTTCATATGCGAAGAGATATTCGTCCCCCAAGTTGGACCAAAATTTTCACATACAAACTTCATCCGCTCTTTCTCCAAAGTTGTACTACTCCATTACTTTCACTCATTTCCTTATAAAACCTTCCGGTATACCTTATATACATCCTTCACTCATTAAATATACTTAATAATGCTTGCTCCTTACATTCCAAAGTGGTTTTACTTAACCATAACTCAACGTACTTATGTTTCAAATTTGATAAGTGCTTCTTCGAAGATACGGGTGTAACATCCTTCCCCCTTAAAAACATACATCCTCGAATGTTGTAGTGAGCCGATCCTCAATATCCTTATTGAATTTTTGTTCGATTACCATATACTTATACTATAATTTGGTCCGTTTCGTCCTGCTCTTTCTTAGCTCCTTATCAAATTCATTTGTGAGTCGTACAGTCTTCAATCTTCATGTATACAAGTTAGCTAGTGTTCCATTCTCATTCTGTCTTCCTTCCTGTTGTTTAACTAGCCACGCCACAGTTACTCACCGTCCTGCGAGCGTCCTTCCTCTTCGTTCCTCATTTCTGTATTAACGGATAACTCCCTTGCTCGAATACAACACCTTCTTTTGTTAACTCTTCTTCGATGCTATCTTGGCTATCCCTAGTTGTACTTGTTGAGCTTAGATACGTGCTAGATTATCCCTCGTAATTCATCGGCCAAGCTTTCCGATTCATCATAAATTTTCTTATACTAATGTCCGTTGCTTGTTCGGCAGATTAAGCTCTTACGACAAATTCTTATTTTTAACGGTTACGTTTCTTCAACCATCCATCTTAATTCCTTTCCATGATCAGTTATAAGTATATCCTCAATACAATCTCTTAACGGTTCCTAATGTTCCATCACCATCTTTATTATTTCTCGTAGCAAGATTATATATTGCGATGAACCAATAATCATAGTTCGAACCGGGTCTATAGCTCACAATATCTTCGAGCTCTTGTCAAACTCTCCCTTTAATTCCTTTGCCTCAAATCTTGTAATATAACTTATAATTATGACGTTAGGGCAATTCTCACTTTACCACAGCTTCTTTTCCAACATCGGTATGGTATACTTACCCTTGACTTCCTCATTCCAGTGATCACTTAGTTAGCTATCATTCCTTGTTGGCTTCTCGGTGTGTCCATTCCCATGCCATGGGCATAACCTTACGGCGATGATTCATATAATTCTATAATACATACCCTTATGCTCCGCATGGTTAGTGACCCGTGATATACTTTCTAATTCCTAGTGATCTTTCTTTGCCTTTCTATTTGCACCCACATCGTTCTTCCTCTCTTTAGAGATCGCCACACCGCTTATGGTTACTCCTTTGTTAAGATTCTCATATTTTTCTTTAATATCAAGATTTTCTTCCGTGGTAACCCAAAGTGTCCTTTGTACTCATCATCCATTTCGTTAATCTCTTTGTAGTTAGCTTGCAAAGCATTCTTACTCTTTATTACTCTTTAGGATACGTCGCCTATTTAGGTGCGACACAAATTTCTGGTCTAGAAATGTCATATCTCACGTCGGCATGAGTATTCTCTTGATCCATTTTAATTCCTTTTCATACTGCTTTGTGGTATGCTTATCTTTAATTCATTTCTGCTCCCTCTTAATGCATTCTTGATATGCCACTACATCCCGAATTTTGGCTTCTTTAAGCTAATATCTTTCTTTCCTTGGAATTTTAACAGGGCTATACCTCATTTCGGGACTAGATCTTGCTCTTCCCCCTTTTAAGGGTGTTCTTACACTAGTAACTCCCGAATATCGGTAGTCATTGGCCATCCTTAACGATCCTCCAACTCCTTTGGTCTCTGTGTCTAGGAATTCTCTCATCATATAGCTTGACTTATTTTCCTTTACGCTAATCGAGGGATTTTCATTTGAACAAAGCGCTTATGCATTACGGATCCATTCTCGTATACTTTAAGGCCTTTCTACTTCTACCTTTTATGACTGAACATTTCCTGAATCAACGGGTTAATGGGAACATTGGAATTCATCAAAACATTTTACGGAATGTTTGGTCACGCTTTGCTCTTTTTATCCCTCGTCTTCCTCCACAACTATTATCACTGAAATTCTTCTTACTCTAAGTTTTCGGTCTCATTTTACGTCTACAATATACCATTGAGAGTTAATATGCTACACTCTTCCCCTTCCATCAATCTTTTTATTTACTTAGCTCACTTATCCAAACTTTTCCTTGACTACTTATTTGCATCCCACCTATGCATTGTAGTTCTTCCAGTGTTTTACCACTTCTTGTTCGTGTCATGAAATCCTTACAAATATACTCTCTTCTTTCTTCTCCTTCCTGCCGCCAAGGCTAGTCCATACTCATGAATATTTCCCATGCATCCTTCTATTTCATTTATCATCGAATCTCGGTATTCCTTATCCTCATCCCATGTCATTGATGTGCTACCTCCTGGTTAGCTTTGTTAGTTCATTATCCTCTCGCTTGTCCTTGGTGATTGCTCAATTTTCCTTTTCTTCCCTTCTTCCTCTCTCCTCTCCTTTTGACCAGCCCATTAGTGTACCTTGCCTGCTTTCATCCTCAAATCTTCCTTGAGTTCGTTCCTCCTCGAGCGCCCTTTTCCACTTGTTATCTTATAGTATCGACCCTAAAGTTCGTGAAATATTCCTTTAAACATGCAAATCCATTCTATTCTTAAATCATCTCTTGGGAAAGCTTCTCCATGTCCGAGACAACCGTGTCAGTATGACCACACATTTATTTCTTTATATACCTCTCGAGAGCTGGAAATCTCTTAGTATCGTTGCAAGGCCTGATCATTCTTTCTCTTACTTCACATTCCTAGTTGTGGTTACTATCCTTTAGTCCCACTTATCGAAGTCTATTCCCTGACCCCACGCATTCATCTTTTATCCCATACTACCATCTTTTATCCCCTTTGCTTGCCTACCTTCGAATTTTTATCCAATTAATCCCTTGCCTTGCCCGTCGTCTCTCTTGGAAGCTTCACTCACCCTCGTTTCTTACACCTTTCCCTTTTCTCAAGACATTCTAATCTCTTTACTTTCTATATATTCACTTTCTTCCTTTCCCTGATATTATCGCATTAAGGCTTTCCAACTCTAACCTGTAGTGAAAGTGACATCAACTTACCTTGTAACATTTTTCACTTGAACTTCACTACCCTATTAGATTGATGCCTTCAGTATACCGCAATGTCAGTTGCTGGGACACATATACCGGTTGGCGCAGCCACATATAGGATGTCATATATATATATATATATATATATATATATATATATATATGTTTACTAACTCCTCGCTTAAAAAGTACTTCCTAATACTATTCAAACTCATCCTAATTCTAGAGCTGTGATGCACCTTCTTTATCTTTGCCGGTCTGGTCCACCTCATCCTTCGCAATTTTTTGGGGTTTCCAACCAATCCGCATACTCCAATTTCCCTTAGGCTACTCTAGCTTCTCATCTGTCTCTTATGTCTGAATTTTTAGGACTCTTAATATACTTCCCAAGGGGTCACCCATCCTAGTATTTCTCTCAACCCAGTACGCTTAACCTTAGAGTGCTAATGGGATCCGGTGCGTTAGTGCTGGTACGATCACATCCACCCTACCGCGTGACCTTTATCGCATGACCTAGAACCAGTTGAAGTTCGAACGGGCCTCAATAAATTCTCATAATGCATCTCCCTCCGGATTAAAAGGATCTCTTACTCTTCCGACTAAGCAAATGTTATTTTGGCCTTTGAAATCCTCAATAATCACCTTCAATCTGCATGTATGACTACTTTTCATCCTAGCTTTCAAGATTTCAAATGGTGGCGAAAGCATCTTAATCGCAGTTACTTCCAAATACTTAAGTCACTGATCCTCTTTAGGATTTCCACTCATCACTATCCAGTATTACCCTGAAACAATTACATACACACATAGGAAATTTCCATAGAAGACTTATATACCTATAGCCGATCGCTCCTTAGCCTGATCTGGTGGGCTATAGAGTGAAGTGTGCTCTTCATCCTTGTCTTCCCACTGCCTACTAGTCTGGCCTAACATAATACTGAAACGTAGGGAAAATCTAGATGTGCCAAACTCTGTACTTCCTCAATTTCGTTTTTGTCCACAAGAGTCTCGTGAACCCTTAAACGGGTCTTTGTCATATGATTTCTCAGTCGGGTCTCCTCCTACTGGAGCCACATCCTCCGATGGGTCCGCCTCAATGGAATAGATAATGCTCTTTCTTATACCTCTTGACATCCTCGATCCTGAGTCGACGGGTGATACAAGTCTCATGTCCCCCTTCGGAGCCTCACTTACGCTCCCATTAACTGAACTTATCCTCTTCCCCATAAAATCCTGCAATTTAACAAAAATCGTACCAAGAACGAGCTTTCCTATCATTGGGCATCTTGCACGATCTATGATCGAAAAGAAAGATGACATCTTAAAGGTCACGTGGCTTCGTTTATAGATGTGGTGCACAACACACCGATAAACAAGACTCTACTAGACGCGGTCTGTAGACACTCCGAGGATGAACTGCTGTGATACCACTTTTGTCACGACCCAAACCGATGGGCCATAACTAGTGCCTGAGCTAGGCACCAGTATACGACCCGCTAGATATATCAGACTGAAACTGAAAACAATATGGCACTCTGTAAAAGCATGCTATGAACTCATAATGTCATACATCAAAGAGAACCTGTCTCCTGAGAAGCCATAGCTAACCAAAACATAACAAATATGCAAGCCGACAAGGCTGTCACTATACACGGGGACATCCAAGACGAACTACATCGATATAGCTGACCATATCGTATATACACAACCCACGTATGTCTACAGACCTCTAAGAGTATAACCAAATCTATGTCAAAAGGATCTGTTCCAAAATAACTCAAGCTCCAGACAATGGAGCTCTCTAAGTGGCTGGGCAGAAGTCCAAAGCCGAGGGTCACTAAACTGAGTGTCTGTACCTGCGGGCATGAAACGCAGCCCCCGAAGAAAGGGGGTCAGTACGATAGTGTACTGAGTATGTAAGGCATGAAATCGACATATACATAAAATCTTGGAAAACATTTGAGACATGTCAATGAATGGGCAAAATAAATGCATCAGTATAGCTATATCAAAGAAAAACATATATCCATAGAAATATCACAACAATGGCCACAGCGTCACCCCCTGTCAATTGTGCCATACATATACACATCACAACAAAGGCCACAGCGCATACCCTATCAACTGTGCCATATATATACACATCACAACAAAGGCCACAACACACCCCCTGTCAACTGTGCCATATATATACACATCACGACAAAGGCCACAGCACACCCCCTGTTAACTGTGCCATATATATACACATCACAACAAGGGCCATAGCATCACCCCATGTCAACTGGGCCTTATAATACACAACACAGGTCACAGCGTCACCCCTTGTCAACTGTGCCTTATATATACATGAAGAATGAAAATGAGTGCATAATCAAAATGAAATAATAGAGCTCTTTGTAATGTCAAAAAATAGCCATATACATATATTATACTCATGGCATGCATAGGAGTTCAAATGAAAACTATCGCTTTATCCCGCCTTAGAGGAACAATTTATAAGGTGAGATCAACAACAATGAAATAAATCGAGAAAATCATGAAATAGCTTAACATTTTCACATCATCGTTGAAATTATATTTGAGACCTTTATGCATAAAATCATCCTCAATGTAATCCTCATAAAAATTCTCATTTTTAACATCATAAGAAGCTTTAAGAGTCATAAACTTCTAGCTTTTGAAATCTAGGAGGTTATAGAAACACTTATGGACTCATACCATAGGAATCATACCTTTGAAAGAAAGGGACGAGCCTTAACATACCTATTCGACTTCCTACTAGTTACGATTATCCGCCCGAGATCGTAAATCTACATTCGAGAGCAATTACACTAACGTTAGACACATCACCGTACACTTGTCCTAAGTTTTCAAATTAAACTATTTTATATCTTGCCGGGAATCGGGCAGCATCCCCCCTGTTTATATGCCAGCCCGAAATCTCAATTCAGCAACCAACAACAATAACAACAACAACCATACCAACATCAATAATATCATTTTCGACACCAATATGTACTATAAAACAGCCCACACGCTGTTTTTCAACTTCCATAACTGCAATATCTCTGATATCCGCTTCGAATCCACATCAAAATTCACCACAAAACAAGACTACATTCACAACCACGCGCCATCCGGACCTAAACTAATATTCCGTCACTTTAAAATTGCTCACTTTTTGGTACTCTCACTCTCCCTACTGATTTTTGGAAATTTCTGGGCTAAAATCTGGTGAAAAGGGGGGTTTTTACCCCTTATATAAGGGTCAAATTCGGGTCGGGTCCTTGCTGCCGACAGTCTTGCCCCGGCGATCGTAGCAAGTCGATGGCGTAGCAATACTATAGCGCCCGTTTCTGCTTTGTCAGCCGAACTTGTAACGTTCATAATTTTCTATTCCAATGTCCTATTGATGAGCGGTTTGTTGCGTCGGAAACTAGACTCGACGAACTTCATTTTAGGCTTTTGGTTGACTTCAAAATATTTCATATGCGAAGAGATATCCATCCCCCAAGTTGGACCAAAATTTTCACACACAAACTTCACCCATTCTTTCTCCGAAGTCGTACTACTCCATTACTTCCACTCATTTCCTTATAAAACCTTCCGGTATACCTTATATACATCCTTCACTCATTAAATATACTTAATAATACTTGCTCCTTACATTCCAAAGTGGTTTTACTTAACCATAACTCAACGTACTTATGTTTTATATTTGATAAGTGCTTCTTCGAAGATACGGGGTGTAACAATTAGATATACCCAAACTTATCATATGGGATTTTAGGTGCTATATATAGGTAATAATGAACATTTGGATTCGATTCCTGTGACTTATACTGTTGACTTGTGCCTGTTGAATTAGTCTAAGACTCATAGTGTATTGTGTCGAGCAAGGTGGACGTAAAGATGTTGAGAATCTGTTTAGGTGTTTGGTCCAACTTATAATTTGCTAAAGATTAGTTGTGACTTAAGTTATATTGAAGTTGTGATCTACTGCATTGGAATATGTGATTTGATTTAGTGATTATCATCATTATTCGTGAAATTCTTTACCGAGAGGTACTACTAACCGTTGTCGGCGTATGATACTTACTCAATACGTATGGTTGTACTAATATTGCATTTTCTACACCCTTTTGGGTGTAGATTATTTCAGGCGATTGATCGAAGTATATGCGGAATTTATGCGGTGCTTTTCTGGAAGGCCTCCTCCCATTTCATTCCGGGATTGGAGGTTGAGTCTTAGACTATGATGTCATTCTGAAGTTTACTTAGTCGCTCTTGTATCTAGACCAGGTCATGGGAAAATTGTATCGAGTCTGTAAGTATGTATTGTAAAATTCGAGTTAGTATTTATAAATGAAATTCTGCTATTTTTCTTAATTTCCAAATGCTTTTGAAAGGAATGTTATGTGATTAAAGCATTGTATAAATGAGAGGGTTCGCCTACCAAGGTGGGAAGGTAGGTGCCCGCACGAGCCTAAATTGGGTCGTCACAAGAAACCCGAATAGCCTGAGGGAATTAGGAGCATATGAGCACTACGATTAGAACTTTAAATGATCGTGAGGTATGAGTCCGGCTAGCTAGGCAAAAAGAGGGGAGATATATTAAAGCCACAGATTCAGGACAACTTTAAATAGCATTGGGATATTTCATAGCTAAGGTACTAATAAGCGATGTAAACAATAACTCATGTGTGGCCACATTAAATATTATGCGTGCCCTTACGATCGATCTTACGATATGCTAAAGGTATTGATTGAGCTGGGTATTGAAGTTAAGGTAGCAAGTGCTACAGGGCAGATTGATATTGTTTTCTCCGATTGTTAAAGTTGGATAATCATGATGCAACAGTATCAGCGGAAGAAGAATATGTGTACATAAGAGTAAGAAGATTATAATGCCATGGGAAGAAGAGAAGTGTAAGCAAGGGAAGTATGTTGCTAGTAAGGATCGAACAAAGTTTTCGAGAAAAGGGTTAAGGTGGCGGTAGAGGCGAAGAGCCATTCAGATACATTTTAAAGTAAGTAAGCAGAAAGGATAGAGCATGGCAACATGTGATTCGCGACGAATGCGAAGATCCCAGAAACGAATCTTGATAAACAAGATTAAAGTATAATAACGATGGGTATAGATATAAACCGGAATTAGGGACTAATAGCAAGAAGAATCTCAAGGATATTAGTAAAAAGATAGTATGAAGGAATATTAGGGCTGGAGGAGCGCTGTATAGTCGGACACTCCATAAAGAGTCTAACGAGTTCCAATGTCATCATTGATTCATTAGCATAGGGGATTGTTAGTTATGAAAAGGAAAAGGTGATCAATAAAGAAAGCATCTGAATTGTATCCTATATGTGTAAATATTTGACTTAGTACAAGAATTTAGTTAGCTAAAGAAAAAAAAAAGAAATAAGTTAAACCATGCGATGAAAGGAACTCTGGCATTATATAGAATAGAGGAGTTGAAGGACTACTAAAGTCAGCCAGATGACTACCAAAGACGGTTAATATTCGAATGTTACTGGTATATGAGAACATCTTTAAAAGGGGGGAAGAACAGATTCAATATTGAGATGAATTACAATATTCTCAAATTCAAAAGAGGGATATGTACTGGTGTGAAGGAGCCAAAGTTCGAAATGTACCGATATATCAAGAATTTATTAAAAGAAAGTGGGAATGGATTGAATCCAAGTATATTATGGGACAAATATGGGAAAGGTAGCATGACAAGATGATGAAGGGATCAACAAATCAAAGAGAATGAGTTTCGTCAATGCGACATGTTATGTTTTCGGACTATGGTTCGAATCGCTCGCACCGGAGAAATTTTGGTTACATTTAAATATGCAGTAACGTACTCCAAGAGGTAACGAAAGGAGTAAGAAGGATTTGCAAGTTGACCAGGGAATAAGTATAAAGGACAATCTGGATTTCTAAAAAGGAAATCTTATCACTAGAAGAGATGAAAGTTTTAACAAGAGGAATAATTATAGGAAGTTTATTGATATCCAAAGGAAAGGAAGATAGTGTGCCTATGGATAGCAAGACAGCTGTGCTTCTACGAGATTAGAAAGTACCTCGCAAGTTGTGAAATCACAAGTCACCAGCTATATCAAATATGAGAGCATATGTTATAGAACCATATAAGTAATCATCGTGATGAAATGGCCAACAAAATGGTGTAAGGACAACGATAAGGAGTCAAAGAAGAATAGAGGCTAATTTAAGTCTCAAATGATCACTAGTATAAGAGAATCAAGGACTTAAGAAGAAAGAATACTCGCATTGAAAGGAAGTTATGATTAAGTAAGATTTTATCTTAGTTCCATGTTTATGAGTTTATATTGTAATTATGTTAAGATTTGAGGAGAGAAAACTGGAGGAAAAGTTCAAATATGAATTTGATGATATTTTAAGTTGTAAATTAGCTTGAGCTGTGATTATTAGTATGTTATGAGTATCATGTTGCTATGAGGGATAATAAGGACGATGAGGAAGTATTATATACACGTATATAAGGGATTGTGTTTAGGTTGTTGTTATGGATTGATCATGAAAAGAAGTTCGGATGGATTTGAGTCCAATTTGAAAATAAATCTCTTGGCTATGGTACTGTGGATATATTGGATGGACAATTTGAGGTAAAATAATCACTGAGAATCATAAGTCATTAGCAAGGAAATGCTATTGCAAGTCATCTGGGCGCTACCATAGGTGGAACTATGATTATATTGTAAGGAATTAAGGAATCTGACCAAGGAATTAAAAGGAGATGATATGGTATGTATATAAGGTCGACGTGTAAAAAAAGGGATAATCTAAAATACCACCAGAGAAGCAAGCAAGGAAAAGTTCCATATCTGAACAAGACAGGTTGTCTTCTAGTCGAGAAATAAAGAGTAAGTAAAAAGAGTACTTATAGATTGGCGGGGAGCCGTAGTAAACATGAGCTAAGACCACCTTAATGAGAATAGGACGATAACTAGATATCAGTTGACTACTGGTTATATACATAAGAACATGAGGGTATGGAACTTATGGGTGAGTTCGACAAAGAGCTAGGGGAATATGAAAGAAGACTGATGAGCTCATATTATAAGAGTATGAAGATCAGGGTCTAAGGAAGGACAACCATTTAAAGAAATCAATGATAATATCATAACCTCGCAAGCTACAACATTCGAGGAGGAATGCTTTAAGGGGGGAAGGATGTTACACCCCGTAATTTCAGAGAAGCACTTATCAAGTTTCAACATAAGTATGTTGAACTATGGCTAAGTAAAACCATTTTGAACTATAAGGAGTGAAGCATTATTGAGTATATTTTATGACTGAAGGATGCATATAAGGAATTCCGGAAGGTCCTATGAGAAAATAAGTGGAAGAATTTGAGTTAGTATAACTTTGGAAGAAGATGAGTGCTACTTTGAACGACAAGAATGAGCCAACTTTGGGAAAAAATATCTTTTAGCATATCAAGAGTTTTGAAGTAAAGGAAAAGCCTAAAATGAAGTTCATGAAGTCTAGTTTCCAACGTAATAAACCGCTCATCAATATGACATCTGAGTAGAGAGTTATGGACGTTACAAGTTAGGCCGGTGGAGCAGGGATTGCTCTACGCGAACGCGCAGAGGCGCGTCCAGCTACAGTGCACGAATGCACCAGCGCAGTGCGCGAATACGCTGAGGAAAATCCTAGGTCAGTGCAACCAACCTCTAGAAGCTATTTAAGGATCAAATCTAACCCTCAACCTCATTTTCTCCACTCCTCTTCACCCAAAAACACTTGAGAGACTCTAGAAATATTGAGGGATCATTTTGCATGCAGATTAAAGCAATGGGACCATATACGAGGCTCGAGAAGCGTATAGGATTTTGTAGTTTTTGCTCTAAACATCAAATCTTGATAGGAGCAAGGAATCTATTGAAGATAAACAAGATTTCAAGCTCTTCCAACCTTGATTGAGGTAAGGATATTCTTTACTATGGATATTATGAATTGTATTATGGAGATTTAGTTGATAAAGTTTCGTAAAGTCGATTGATTGGTTGGAAATTGGGTAAACATCGTGTGGGATATTTTATTATATATTGGTATTGATGATGATTTTGTTTATATTAGTGTTGTTATTATTGTTTTGTTTTGTTGGTATTGTGATTTCGAGGCTAGGGATATAAATAGGGGAGATGAGATGTCCGAATTTTGGCGTATTTTAGGAATGTAGTTTGAACGCTTAAGAGAAGCATATGACAATGAGCCTAACAATATTATGAATGATTTTATATGTAGATTACAAGACTACGAATGATCTTATGTAGATTGCAAGATAGGAAGTAGGTTGGAAAGCCGAGAAGTAAGCTTCTAGGTATGTTAAGGCTGTTCCTTCTTTTCTTGGCATGATTCCATGTATGGTAAGAGCGTAATGAACCTTGTGACTAGAGATTTGTCAAAGTAGAGCTTGTCATATTGTTGCATAGTTTTCGAGTGTTATGTTATTCTTTACGAGGGGACTATATCCCCTCCCCATGTCCTGAGTTCACATAGAGAGACGAAAAAGAAAAGTTACGATGTCGGTATCTTTGCTTAGCACATGTATGATATACACATATTTTGGCTTTAGCCTGGCCACTTGGTCAGTGACACATTTTATTTAGCCTGGCCACTTAGTCAATGAGACATTTTCTTTGCTTTGGCCACTTGGTCGATGACACGTTGTTCATTTGCCACCCGGTCGGTGAGATGGATATGCCCTTACGGGTCGGTGGAACGGATATGCCCGGCCTACGATGGGGAAGCATTGCTGGCCGATTAGTCGGTGAGATGTGTGCACCGGGCCGATGGGTCGGTGAGATTTTCGATTGCCTAGCCACTTGGTCGGTGAGACATATAATAATATTATATTGCATTTCATATGAGACAGGTCAGGTGAGATATTCAGGGCATTTTTTGGCCTCCAGATTGTATTGTTTCAGTTTAGTTTCAATTATCATTTCCTTACATACTCAGTACATTATTTCGTATTGATGTCCCGCTTTTATTTGGCCGGGTGCTACGTTCATGCCTCGCGAGGTTCGAGTACCCGGAACGGGCTATCAAATTTCGATAGTGTCACGACCCAACTAGAGGCCCGTATCGGGCACCGGAGCTAACACGTCAGCACCTCTAAACATACATCTTATAATCATTTACGGTGGACCATAAAGATAGCTTATGGATATCATAATCAGAAGACATATATCGCAATGTAACAATGCATCTCTTTATAATCTACGACAATTATGCCCGTCATTACTGCCGTCAAGGCTACTAAAATGTTACACAACGATATGAACTCTGTGAGGGTTATGAAACGTCTAACTTTGTACATACACATGTCTACGAGCCTCTACATAGATTACAAGTGACCACGAAGACCGATATCACTAGACTGCAGGTCCGAAGTAAGTGGAGCGCTCCTGAGCTTCTGATGTTGAAGCTCCTATGGATCAGAACCATCTACCTGTCTACCTGCGAGCATGAGCGCAGCTTCCACAAGAAAGGACATCAGTACGAACAGTGTACTGAGTATGTAAAGCACGAATAATAATATAGTTAGACATACCGAACATGAAAAATAATATAATGAGAAATATAGAGCATAACATGAGGTAAGGAAATAACCTGTACATATGATTGCTTCTTAAGGCGGATACCATGCATGCTTAGCTTTTCATAAAATCTTTCTCATACATATGTATCATAATAAAGGCCGCGGGAACGTGCAAAATTTCGATCCGTAAATATATATATATATATATAATGTTGCTTTTAACGTTTTTGATCCCTTTTTATATATATATATATAATAGTGGAAAAAACGACCCACCC
>NC_081346.1:72548535-72561794 GCF_029784015.1 Lycium ferocissimum | reverse complement strand
GGGGGTATTTTTGCTTTAAAGCGGGACCTTCGGGGCTCGGGGAAAGATTTTGTAGTTCTTGTTCTAAACATCAAATCTTGACTGAACGAAGGAATCTATCGAAGATAAACAAGATTTCAAGATTTTCCAACCTTGATTGAGGTAAAAGTATTCTTTACTATGGATGTTATAAATTGTATTAAGGTGATTTAGTTGATAAAGTTTCGTAAAGTCGATTGATTGGTTGAGAAATTGGGTAAACATCGTGTGGGATATTTTATTGAGTATATTGGTATTGATGATGATTTTGTTTATATTAGTGTTGTTATTATTGTTGTTTTGTTGGTATTGTGATTTCGGGCTAGGGATATAAATAGAGGAGAGATCTTTGTCCGAATTTTGGCAGATTTTAAGGGAATGTAGTTTGAACGCTTAAGAGAAGCATATGACAATGAGCCTAACAATATTATGAATGATTTTATATATGTAGATTACAAGACTACGAATGATCTTATGTAGATTGCAAGATAGGAAGTAGGTTGGAAAGCCGAGAAGTAAACAGGTATGTTAAGGTACGTTCCTTCTTTTCTTGGCATGATTCCATGTATGGTAAGAGCGTAATGAACCTTGTGACTAGAGATTTGTCAAAGTAGAGCTTGTCATATTGTTGCATAGTTTTCGAGTGTTATGTTATTCTTTCTGAGGGACTATATCCCCTCCCCATGTCCTTGAGTTCATAGAGAGACAGAAAAGAAAAGTTACAGTATCGGTATCTGTTAGCACATGTATGATATACACATATTTTGGCTTTAGCCTGGCCACTTGGTCAGTGACACATTTTATTTAGCCTGGCCACTTAGTCAATGAGACATTTTCTTTAGCCTGGCCACTTGGTCAGTGACACATTTTATTTAGCCTGGCCACAGTCGGTGGGAGACGGATATGTACGCCTCGGTACGGTGGGCCGAACGGATATGCAACTGCGGGGGTCGATTGAGACGCATTGCTGGCCGATTAGTCGGGAGATGCATTGCACGGCCGATGGGTCCGATGAGATTTCACGATTTGCCTAGCCACTTGGTCGGTGAGACATATAATAATATTATATTGCATTTCATATGAACGATTAAATGGAGATATTCGGGGGGCATTTTTTGGCCTCCAGATTGTATTGTTTCAGTTTAGTTTCAATTATCATTTCCTTACATACTCAGTACATTATTTCGTATTGATGTCCCTTTTGCTGGGGTGCTACGTTCATGCCTCGCAGGTTCAGGTACCCAGACAGGCTATCCAGCTCAATAGTGTCACGACCCAACTAGAGGGCCATGTCGGGCACCCGGAGCTAACACGCTGAGCACCTCTAAACATACATCTTATAATCATTTCTGGTGGACCATAAAGATAGCTTATGGATATCATAATCTGTAAAGACATATATCGCAATGTAACAATACATCTCTTTATAATCTACGACAATTATGCCCATCATTACCTGCCGTCAAGGCTACTAAAATGTTACACAACGATATGAACCGGTAGGGTTATGAAACGTCTAACTGTACATACATGTCTACGAGCCTCTACATAGATTACAAGTGACCACGAAGACGGTATCCTTTAGACCGGCAGTCCGAAGTAAGTGGAGCGCTCCCCGAGCTTCGATGTTGAAGCTCCTATGGATCGAACCATCTGCACTCTCTGCAGGCAGGCGCGGCTTCCACGAAAGGACATCGAGTACGAACGATTGTGCCGAGTATGTAAAGCACGAATAATAATATAGTTAGATACTGAACATGAAAAATAATATAATGAGAAATATAGAGCATAATGTGAGGTAAGAAAATAACCTGTACATATGATTGCTTAAAGGCGGATACCGTGCATGTTAACTTTCATAAAATCTTTCTCATACATATGTATCATAATAGTGCTGCGGAACGTGCAGCCCGATCCGTAAATATATATATATATATAATGTTGCTTTAGAACGTGTAGCCTGATCCGTATATATATATATATATATATAAAAAATAACGAACGACCCGATCCATTTAACCATATATCCGCGTCCCCATATCCCCCTATATATATAATATATATATATATATATATATATATATATATATATATATATATATATATATATTATAACACAAGTAGCATGCATAAGAGCCTAAAGAAAGCTATAACTCTATCGGAGTGACGTAAGGTCGGTAACCTCCGATTATGTTATGTAATAATCATCATCACTCTATCTCACCTTGAAAGAACAATTATTATAAGGTGAGATCAATAACAGTGAATAAAATTGAGACAATCATGAAATAACTCAACATTCTCATAATAAAATTGAAATCATAAACTTGGAACCTTTAAACATAAAATCATCATTATCATTGCAATCATCATAGAAACATTCTCATCTTTAACATCATGAGAAGCTTTAAGAATCATGAACTTCTAGCTTTTGAAAACAAGGAGGTTAAGGAAACATTTATGGAATTATAACATAGGAATCATGCCATTGAAAGAAAGGGACTAGCCTTAACATACCTTTCGGCCGCCTTAGTCGTTCAACGTTTATTCTTCCAAGCTCGCAACTCTACACATAAACCATCCATATTAGCATTAGGCTCAATATCACACACTTTTCTCAAGCATTCAAATGAAATATATTTAGAATCTGCCAAAATTCGGGCAGCATCTCCCCTATTTTCCTTACCTCCTCCAAATACCAAAACAACTCCCAAACAATACCAACAACATCAACAATAATATCAATACCAATATATTCCATAAAACATCCCACACGATGTTTCTCCAATTTTCAAAACAACCATAACAACATCCATAATACCATAATCAAAGAATTATATTCAATTTAATCTCGAATTAATCCAAAATTCTCTTTCAAACTCACCTCATGGACATCAACTTCAATTCAACTCTTTATGAATTTTCTCCTATGATTCTTTCCTTTCTAAAAAATTGCTAAACCTTTACATCATCTCAATAGTAGGAAAAACATACCTTACAGTGGAAGAACTTCACTTTATTCACCCCTTTCCAAGACTAAGTTCATTACCACCTTGAAGAGAAACAAGAACAATCATCTTCCATAAATTTTCTTTGAGATTTTGATGTTGATATTCTCTATTGATGATATGGAAAGGTTGTGGAAGATTATGGAGGGTTATGGAGTATTATGGAAGTTTATGAAAATTTATGGAGAGTTATGGAAGGTTATAGAACCCCTCGAGTTCTCAAGAATACTTTAGAAATATGAAGGATGAGAAGATGGTGAAAATGATGAAAATTAATGGGTTAGAGGGGTATTTATAGGTGTTTGTTGGGTCGGGGTACTGTAGCACCCGGTTACTGTAGCAGCATTTTTCTGCTCCGTCCGCCTAACTTGTAATGTCCATAACCCCCTGCTCCGATGTCGCATTGACGAACGGTTTGTTGCATTGGAAACTAGACTCGAAGAAATTAATTTTAGGCTTTTGAAAAGACATAAAACTCCTTATATACCCAGAGATATACAGTTCCAAATTTGACCCAAAATTCTGCCCAGAATTCTGCCAACTTTTTCCAAATTTTCGACAAACTTATTTTCTCCGCTTTGCTTGGTCCCGGAATCTTCCGAAACTCTACATACATGATATTTATCATTGATCATACTTGATAATAGTCATTTCCTTTGGTTCCAAGGTTGTCCTTCCCGGTTACGACTTACGAGATCGTAATTCATCCTTCACTTCATTGTTACGTACTTCCCATGGCTTGTATCTTCCAAAACCTTATGGGACGTCTCTGATACTCCATTAATAGGATGAAGTACGTGGCATGCTCATGATCTGAAAGTGCGTGGTGTAACATCCTTCCTCCCTTAGAAACATTCGTCGTCGAATGTTGTAGCTTGCGAGCTTACGACGCTTTCATTAGTTTCTTGAAATGGTTGTCTTCCTTTAGTTCTTGATACCATATTCTTATACTATGGGCTCATTAGTATTCTTTTATATTCTCCCAATTCTTTGTCGAACTCATTCATTAGTTCCATATCCTCACGTTTTTATGTATGTACTCAGTGGTCAACTGATATCTAGTTACTGTCCTTGGACCTGTTGCCATTAAGATGGTCTTAACTTATGATTGCTACGGCTCCCTGCAAGTCTATGAGCACTTTTAATTGTTGTACTCTTTTGCCTTGCTCCTTATTTCTCTACTAGTAGACAAATTCTCTTGTTCAGATATGGCACCCTTCCTTGCTTGCTTCTTTGGTGCTATTTCAGATTATCCCTTTTTGTACTCGTCGACCATATATACATACCATATAATCTCCTTTTTAATTCCTTGGTCAAACTCTTTAATTACTTACAATATCATCCTATTAATACCTGAACTTTTCCTACAATTTCCTCTCCTCAGTTTTAGCATAATTGCAATATAAACTCATAAACATGGAACTAAGATAAAATCCTACTTAATCATAACTTCCTTTTGATATGAGTATGCTTTCTTTTTAAGTCCTCAGTTTTAGCATAATTGCAATATAAACTCATAAACATGGAACTAAGATAAAATCCTACTTAATCATAACTTCCTTTTGATACGAGTATGCTTTCTTTTTAAGTCCTTGATTCTTTTGTACCGGTGATCATTTGAGACTTAAATTAGCTGATGTTCTTCTTTGACTCCCTTTCATTGTCCTTATAGGCCATTGCATCATGACGATTGTCTATATGGTTCTATAACATATACTCTCATATTTGATATGACCGGCGACTTATGACTCCATGACTTGCGAGGTACTTTCTAATCTCAGGTAGCACTACTGTTTTGCTATCTATAGGCACACTATCTCCCTTTCCTTTGGAGATCATTGAACTCCCTATAATTACTCCTCTTGTTAAAACTTTCATCTCTTCTAGTGCTAAGATTTCCCTTTCTTGAGCTTCGGAATATTGTAACTCATCTTAGAACTGAATTTGTTCTTCCCCCCTTTTAAAGGATGTTTTCATATACCATAACCAGTGTTAATCGTCTTTAATAGTCATCTAGCCGACCTTAGCGATCCTTCAACTCCTCCATTCCATATAATGCCGGAGTTCTTTTCATTGCATGGTTTAACTTGTTTTCCTTTTTGCTAGTTAAGTTTTTGTATCAAATCAAAATGCTTATACATATCGGATACAATCCAAATTCCTTCTTTATTGTCTTTTCACTTCTACCTCTCATGACTAGTAGTCCCCTAGGTTAATGAATTAATGGGGACATCGGAATTCATTACGCCCCTTATGGAGTGTCCGACTATACCACGCTCTTTTAACCCTAGTCTTTCTCCATGACTATCTTCTTAATATCCTTGAAATTCTTCTTGCTCTAGGTTCCCAATTCCTATTTATGTCTATACTATACCATTGAAAGTTGATATTTAACACCATCCATTCCCACTACTCGTCCTTTCATTATCTTAGCTCATTTGTCCCGTAATTCTCCTTAACTACACGTTTGCATCACAGCTATGCATCATAGTCCTTCTAGTGTTCTATCAACTCTTGTTCTTATTATGAAATCCTCACAAAGTACACCCTTTCCATTCTTCTTTCCTCGAGGCTTCATCTTCCTTTATGATACTGCAACTTGTGCACACATATATAGATATACATCTAAAAAAAATCAGTTTTCTTCATGATCGTATCTTTGCATCTTTCACATAACTATTGTCTTATAATTTCAATTTGTTTTCCCTTGGGCAAGCCTACTGATTCACTAACCTTCTCCTTGTTGTTGGCGGCCACATAACTCCCTTTAACCATTTCATTGACACCTTCTCCTTCCTTTAGTCCTCATAGTTTCTTTTACTTGTAAAATGCCTATTTCCATTAGTCATCCTTTACTCTTAGGTTAGGAAACTTTGGAGTGTTTCGTTACGAGTGCGAATTCCTTTTAACACTAAAAATCTCTTCTTAGGGTACTTTCTTCCCTTAAATCGGCGTACCAATCATGGGTTCACATCCATTCTCCTGGTCAAGTCTCAGGAGCTTAAAATTTTCTCGTCGCTCTCATAAGACCTGTTTATTTCTTCTCAAGGATGCACCTTGGTCCATTATTTCCAATCTTCTTGGTTCTGGTTATGCAAACATATAGGTTGATTCGGGGGTCTTCACATTCATCCTTTGTCATGTACAATATTATTCTATCTCCCGTTGATTTATTTAAATTTGATCCTATCGTCTGCTTTTCCCGCTTTCATCCTAACCCCTTCCTCACTTGTACACCTACTCTCTTATCTCCTTGCACATAAATCGACAGCGCACCTAATTTCTCTATCGTCAAATAACCTTCACCACACTTGCCTGAAAAAAAAATTGAGGTGAATCCTTCTAATAAGGATTAGCTAGAAATACACCACATATTCCTAAAGTTAATACAATCTCTACTTCCTTCGTCGGTCAAGCAACATCACACTTAGAAGTTATATAAACAATCCAGAACACAATCATAATTCCAAACTAACTTACCTAACCATTTCTCATTCTTGAGTTCAAGGTCGTCATTAATACCCCAAGTAACACGGCCATAATAATTCTCAGAGTAGTACCAACTATCAAATATTCAGAATCCCTTTGAAGTCGAATGACTGGTGACTTCTAAATCCCAATGTAACCCACATCATATGGGAAAGTTTGATAAAACGAGCCTGTGTGATTGTC
Organism: Lycium ferocissimum; assembly: GCF_029784015.1. Classification (NCBI taxonomy): domain Eukaryota; kingdom Viridiplantae; phylum Streptophyta; class Magnoliopsida; order Solanales; family Solanaceae; genus Lycium; species Lycium ferocissimum. Next base: position 72,555,096 of record NC_081346.1, on the reverse strand, counting down.
ATCAACCCGCCCTGATCTTATGTATATGTATAAACTTCTAAAGTAAGACCTTCTCCTACTCGTTAACTTCCTTTCCCATATCAATACCTTTTCGTTATCTCTGTCACGACCCAAACCGGAGGGCCGCGACTGACACCTAAGACCCTACTCGACTGAGTGTCATACTACTATTCCATCCAGGAGTCATAATTTTTTGTGAACCTTTAATCTACGAAATGACGCTTCCATCAGGTAAAAAAAAACTTTTCAATAAAACTCTTTCAACAAATCAGGGACTTCTCCCTTATCGTTAATTCAAAGAAACCTTTAGTCACAATAAAATCTTTAAAAAATAAAGCATAAAACACATCGACCTATATGGTCGCTTTACACAACTGTCGACATCTCGACGCACAATCAACAGGACACTGTCTGCAAAAGTCTCTAACATGCACGAGATATCATAACATAAGTACTCTGACTCGGCAACACTCCGAACTGAGATGGAGCTCACCAATCCAGGTGATAGCCTGAGAACATCCTATAGCCAATGTCTTCTACTCATCTGTATACACCTGCGTGGTACAAACGCAGCCCCGAAGAAGCGGGGTTCGATTTGGTCGAATAGTGTACTGAGTATGTAAGGCATGAAATCAACATGTACATAAAATCCTGGAAGACATTTGAGACATGTCAATGAACCTGCAAGGATAAATAAATCAGTATGGCTATATCAAGAAAACACACATATCTGTAATAATGCACATGAACGCCCCACATAGGCCATATCGTCACCCTTAAAAACATCACAACATAGGACACAGCGTCACCCTCTGTCAACTGTGCTTTATATATATATACACATCACATCATAGAACACAGTGTCACCCCCTGTCAGTTGTGCCTTATATATATAAACATCACATCATAGGCCACAACATCACCCCCTGTTAACTGTGCCTAATATATATAAACATCACATCACAGGCTAGCATCTTACCCGGCCATTAAGGCACGGTAATATATATATATATATATATACCATCTTGCCCGACCATTAAGGCACGATAATATATATATATATATATATATATATATATATATATATATATATAGCATCTTGCCCGGCCATATAGGCACAGTGTTATCTTGCTCGGCCATGTAGGCACGGTATTATCTTACCCGGCCATGTTGGCGCGGTGTTGTCTTGCCCTGCCATGTAGGCGCGGTATTATCTTGCTCGGCCATATAGGGGCGGTATTATCCCTAGCTGATCAGGGAGATGCAATGCATACATACATACATGCACATAAAAATACATAAATGAAATCAATATCATCATTAGCATTACCATTATCATCATATCATTCCTCAAAAAATCAACCATCATAAGATGAAATTGACGATGTCACAGGAGTCTCGAGAATCATGAACGTAGGTAGCACTAAAAATAGAATCATTATCTTCGCTATATCTCACCTCGAAGGAACGAATAACATGAGGTGTGACCATCAACAACAAGTAAGATCAAGGGATTCATGGAATGGCTCTATAATCTCATAATGCTCTCAAATCATGGCTTCGGAGTTTTTAGAAGAGAATCATCATCATCGTCACAGTCATCATAAAACATTTTTCATTTAACATCATAAGAAGCTTTAAGATTCATGAACTTCTAGCTTTTGAAAACAAGGAGGTTATGGAAACATTTATGGAATCATAACATAGGAATCATGCCTTTGAAAGAAAGGGACGAGCCTTAACATACCTGATTGATCTCCTACGAATTAATGCTTATTCTCCTGAACTTGAAAATCTTATACTTGAAGAAATTCATCTAGACCAACTTCCTTCAAGACCAAACTTGCCACAACATCAAGTAGAAGCAAGAACAATCACCTTTCATGGACTAGTTTGGTGTAATCTTGTTAAATTCTTGATTTAATGGGCTATAAATGTTTGGGGGTTGTGTAGGGAAGTTTCTAGGACTATTGAGAATGTAAGAATGCTGAAAAAATGGAGTTAATCGAGTATTTATACCCCTCATAGGTCAGTTCCACCGACCTTCTCAAGTGGGACCCTCGGAAGCCATTTGGCAGCTTGGAGTCTTCATCATAAAATGGCCATAATTCTTGATTCCAATATCGTATGAGGGCTCACAACTTGTGGTTGGAAAGCTCTTTCAATTATCTACAACTTTAATTTTTGGTGTATTTCCAAATTCCAAACTTATAATAGCGTGTTGGCCCTTCCAATTCAGATCATCCGAAAACGTATCCTTAAATCATCCTTTTGAAGGCTTATGCCCATGTTTGGCTTAAGGGTCCTTATTAAGACTTGCTCAACATCCCATGTACTACTCATATCACTTTTCATATGTCCTTTATAAAACTCCAACATGTGGGCCCCACCTTAACTTACTGTTACGAGGGCTATTCATCGAGTAACGTGTTAACTGATTTACTCAATACGGTCTCCAAATGTCATATATATATTCTTATACTCAGATCATATAATCTTCATCCCTAATCCTTGTATAACTTTGCTCTCTCTTGAGCTCATACTAAGCCTTCTACAGTCTTGGTAATACGGAATTTTTCGGGGTGTAACACCCTTCCCCCCTTAGAAACATTCGTCCTCGAATGTTTAAACTAGTCTTGTACTCCGTCCCTCGAATGTTTAAACTAGTCTTGTACTCCGTCCCTGATCCAAAGAGAATACGTGAGTAATACGAGACAGCGGGTTCGCTCGGCTCTGAGTAAGGGGTCGGGTGCCCATCACACCCTAGTGAGATCGGGGTGTGACATTTACAAACCTTTGTCTACTCTTGTAGCTAATATCTTTGCTCTTGAAACTCATAAGTCGAAAATCATGCTTCTGAAGAAATCACTAACATACCTGGATACCGAACCATGACGCTTCTGGCCTCTTAACTGAGGTCTGAACCAATTATGACCTCATGTACTCCAATAGCTCATATCTTATCATTTTTACCTTACTGACCTTTAAATCTCATAACTTGCCTCTTGATACCTTCGTAACCCTCGCTCTGCAATTGTGTTAACTCTCTAACTAGTCGTAGCTCTGCTCAACGTAATCATCTCTGCATCAATGGAAAACATAAGTTCTGACTATACTTCATTTTACCGGTAATTCCCGATCTGTAGGAACTAAGTAACCCCAATTCACTACTCTAACTTATATAAAATCATCTTAATATCTCTAGTATGCTAAAGTATAACAGGAACAACCCATATCTTTATGACATTCTTTAACTCAACCTTAACATATAATCAATTCCATAATCCTTTCTATAAATTATTTCTTTTGAGTTAGTCGTGAAAACCTTCTCTTTATGATAAGCCATAGCAGAACTCATTTGTCGACTTTTCCTGAATCCCCCAATAGACCTTGTTCCTACAAAACCTCGAATGTAACCTATTTTAATCCTTCGGACTACTAATCATCTTTCGCATAAACCATTCTTCATGCACAACAAGACTATCTTAAAACTCCCTTTCATTCCTTTTTATTTTCTTGTCATATCCTTTCCATTTTATGGACATTAAGTTCCCCTTCTGGAATATCGTTCAATTTCTTTTCTTCCCCACAAATTGTTTTCAGTCCAGTCTCAAAAGATACTCTTTAGTTACTCTATTCATTTGCTGACTTGCCATCAGATTTTGTTAATCTTATTCCCACAACAATTCTTACTTTAAACTATCTCTATAATCCATTCACAATACAACATCTACCACATATTATTTCAGTCCTTGTGATTGTACCCAAGCTTACCCGCTTCCCCCCTTTAAAGGCTTTACCTTATGGTGTTGTATTCCATTTCCATTCTCGATCGAAATTTCATCCCATAATAATCCTTTCGTCATCGCTTTTGTTCTTTCACTTACGAATCCTTCAAGTTCCCTACTTGTCATTACCCAAAAAAATACTAATTTAAATCTCAAATCTTGCCTATAATAATCCCTAGGGATACTCAAAATAATGATATACCTAACTATTTGTCCAGCCGGAATAGTACTTTTTATTCCAATAATTAATGCCCAATGTCCACTTGTAGTGTCATCTTCATCTTATCATTTCATATTATCTTGTCCCATACTTTCCCATTAATCAATCTGCAATAATCATAGACGTATAATTTTCGTGATCTCCTAAATCTTTGGTCCTTGTCCTTAAATTTTTAGGAAAATTTAAGCAAAATACAAGGTCCCTTATATTTTTAACTATCCAAGACCTGTACACAGCCCAGAAAATACATACAATGCCTCTTAGAGCCAATTATATACATACTTAGCACACCTTAGCCATACAGGGCTCTCAATATAGAACAAAAATGCAAAGAGGGCGAAACTTACCTCATAACTCGGAATATACCTAAACCATTATCAATTGTACTTTTATACTTCCCCAGTCACTTCCCTTTCCATTCATTGGCTATACATTTCAATCATACTTGCAACATCCTTACCATATCTGACTTATAATCCTTTTTACCAATACTTACCTCTATGCTAATTTCTTCAACTTCTATTGTCCCTGTAACCCCAATATCATCATTCACTTCCTTTGCCAGTACCATTCTTCTGTTGAAATCAAGGGTTAGTGCAAGGAATTTCATTTCCTATGACTTGGCTCTCATCGCACGATCTTAGATGTGAAAGAAGGGTAACCATCCAAAATGCCCTGTAGCCTCCTGTTTATAAATGTGGCACGCAACACACCATAAACAAGACCCTACCGGACACGACTTTGCAGACAACCCCTAGGACGAACTGCTCTGATACCACTTCTCGTCACGACCCAAACCCGAGGGCCGCGATCGACACCCAAGACCCTACTCGGCTGAGTACCATACTACTATTCCATCCAGGAGTCATAATTTTTGTGAACCTTTAATCTACGAAATGACGCTTCCGTCAGGTAAAAATAAACTTTTCAATAAAACTCTTTCGTCAAATCAAGGATTTCTCTTTTATCGTTAATTCAAAGAAACCTTTAGTCACAATAAAATCTTTAAAAAATAAAGCATAAAACACATCGACCTATATGGTCGCTTTATAACCGTCGACATCTCGACGCACTATCCACGCGAGGACAACGTCTCGCAAAAGTCTCTAACATACACGAGATATCATAACATAAGTACTCGACTCGGCAACACTGCGAACCGAGATGGAGCTCACCAATCCGGCTGATAGCCTCCGGGAACATCCTATAGCCAATGTCTTCTACTCATCCGTATACACATCGCGTGGCATGAAACGCGACCCGAAGAAAGGGTCGCACGAATAGTGTCTTGGAGTATGTAGGCATGAAATCAAATACGTACATAAAATCCTGGAAGACATTTGAGACATGTCAATGAACCTGCAAGGATAAATAAATCAGTATGGCTATATCAAGAAAACACACATATCTGTAATAATGCACATGAACGCCCCCACATAGGCCATATCGTCACCCTTAAAAACATCACAACATAGGACACAGAGTCATCCTCTCGCGCCCGTGCCTTATATATATATATATATATACACATCAAATCATAGAACACAAGCACCCCATCGGTTGTGCCTTATATATATAAACATCGCATCATAGGCCACAAAGATCACCCCCTGTTAATTGTGCCAAATAGATACAAAGATCTTGGCCGACCATTAAGGCACGATAATATATATATATATATATATATATATATAGCATCTTTCCCGGCCATATAGGCACGGTGGTATCTTGCCCGGCCATGTAGGCACGGTATTATCTTACCCGGCCATATTGGCGCGGTGTTATCTTGCCCTGCCATGTAGGCGCGGTATTATCTTGCTCGGCCATGTAGGCACGATATTATCCCTAGCTGATCAGGGGGATGCAATGCATACATACATACATACACATAAAAATACATAAATGAAATCAATATCATCATTAGCATTACCATTATCATCATATCATTCCTTGAAGGATCAACCATCATAAGATGAAATCGACGATGTCACGGGAGTCTCGAGAATCATGAACGTAGGTAGCACTGAAAATAGAATCATTATCTTCTCTATATCTGTCTTTGTCACGACCCGAGCTACGGGCCGCGACGGGTATCCGGGGCTAACCACCGAACACCACTCACTTGCCTGCTTATCTGCTATTTTTCATACTATACGTTCATAATCATATAAAACGTTTTTCTGAGATACGTTAACGTTTATAAACATAAGCCCTTCGCTATCAAAATAATATATACAAATACACATACATATACATGGAGACTATAGGACCATGTACCCACACATACATGACTACGAGCCTCTAATGGAATACCACATATAGGGACGGGACGGGACCCCGTCGTGCCCAAAATGTGATATACAATATGTACCAAAAGGATAACGAATGGCACCTCCGGATAATGGAGTGCTCACAACAGCCACGAGCTCTAAGGATCAAGACCGTCACCCCGCTCACCGGGGCATGAACACGGCGTCCGAGAAGGACGTACGATGCGGTGTCTCTTGCAGGTATGTGAGCGAGGAAAAAATGACATAATCGGAAAATCATAAG